>NW_028270187.1:20046183-20236183 GCF_037043375.1 Chiloscyllium plagiosum
GAGAAAGAATATACTGACCACAAAAAAGAAGTGCAATGGACGTTCTCCAGATTAATGCCACAGATGCCGAGGTTGCCTGATGAGGAAACTCGACCAATGTTCTCCAGAGTTTCAAAGAATGAGAGGTCGGTCACAGAGTAATTTGGAAAATTCACAAAACATATGACAATTTGGAAATGAACAGAATTCTTCCCTGGCTGTCTAACCCAAATTCAGGACAAATAATGGCAAGATAATGGATTAGCCACTTAAGACCGTAATAATGAGGAAATTCATCATTCGGTGAGAACTGCCGAAAACAGGAGCATAGAAACCTGCTGTCAGGGTAAGATTAGGGAGAATCCCCAGATGCAAGTGTGTCAAGCAGGAAAGAATAACAAGGGAACAGGTAGGAGACATTACTGACTTGCCAAGTTGCATCCAAATCAATTTAGTGTAAGGAGACAGAGGGTAGTGGTTAAAGGCTGTTAGTGTAACTGGAGACCGGTGTCCAATGGTGTATCACAGGGACCAGTGTATTGTCCATTATTATTTGTGATTCGGAGGTGCTGGTGTTGGACTGGGGTGCACAAACCTAAAAATCACATAACATCAGGTTATACTCCAGCAGGTTTATTCAGAGGCACTTGCTTTCAAAGTACATAACACTTGATGAAAAAGCAGCTCTTCGAAGCTCGAGCCTCCGAATAAACCTATTGGACTATAACCTGGTGTTGTGTGAACTATAACCTTCTTATTTGTGGTACCCATAAATGCTGCAGCTTTGAATACAGACGGGGTTGGCGGGAGTAGACAACTAAGTTTGTGCTTGATACAAAGATTGGCCGGGTGGTTGGCAGTGAGGAGGAAGGCCTTATGTTACAGGAAGATACGGATGGAATGGTCAGATGGACAGATCAATAGCAGATGGAATGTAACCCTGATAAATATGAGATGATACACTTTAGAAGAAGGAACCAGACAAGGGAGTACTCAATGAATGGCAGCACAGGAGGATGCTTAGAGGGTGATTCTCCACACATCCCTGAATGTGACTAATACACAATTTGAGAAAGCATCGGGGATGTAAACATAACCTTTATTCATCAGGGCATAGATTATATGAGCTATATAGAACTTTGGTTTGACCAAGATGGAATACTGTATGTAGTTCTGGGAACCACACTACGGGAACTATCTGATTGTAGTGGAGGGAGGCTCAGAGGAGATTCGCCAGGATGTTCCCAGGGATAGAGCAAATGAGCTATGGAGAGAGTCTGGATAAGTACGGGTTGTTTAGTTTGGAGGAGAAAAGGCTGAGTGGGCCGTGATTTGGAAGGATATTATTCCGAGGGACATGGATATTCAGCAGCTGTTCTTTTCAGTCAAATGACCAAGAATAGTGGAGCATATTTTAAAGTGAAGGGTTTGAGATTTGGAGAGGAATTGAGGATTGTTTTTCACCCAGAGGGTGTTGGGGTCAGGAAAATTGCCATAAGATTCACGGTTACGGGTCTTGTGTTGGAAAGTGGGGCTAATGGAGACCGTGCTGTATTTCTGATGGTACAAATTTTATGCTTCTGTGTTTGCATGTCTGTGGAAGGTCAATCATTGTGTAGCTTAAGATAGGAATTGATGGGCTTCTGAAGAGTATATTAATAGGGGTTTTAAGATTGGACTTGTAATATCTTCTGAATATACGTCAATGGCAAAATTGGGGGAAAAAAGGTGCAGCTTTCTTACAGTCTGATACCAGAGAATTGAGGACAGGGAAAAGGCAGAACTATGGAGCAAATACTTCAGTTATGTCTTCACAGAAGAACAAAAACAAAAAAAGAAAACTTCCCAACAATACTAGCGAACATTAGTCTGTTGAAAAAAAGAGAATACAATGAAATTAGCAACCAAACGGTTTTAGAGGAAGTACCGGATCTGAAAGTAATGAGCACAGACAAAGTCAAAAGATATTTATCAAATGGGAATCATATTTGAGAAAGTGACTTTTAGCATAATTATGGAGAAGCAATCAATACAATACGATTCAATTTTCAGGAAGATTTTTGATAAAGTCCCAAGCCTATTATGCAAATTCAAATCCTATGGGCCTGGGAATAATATGGTTTTAGAATGGGGGAGCTGGCACGAAGCAGTGAGTAGGAATAAACAAGTTTTGTTTCGAGTGAAACCCCTGGCAGATATAGCACGACTGGGGCTTGGGCCCCAGCTATTCCCAATACACATCATATATTTGGTTGAGGAAATCAAATACAATATTTCCAAGCCTTCCGATGGCACTAAACAATATCGGATTGTGAGTGAGTGAGCAGGATGTAAAAAAAAACTGCAAGGTGATTGAGACAAGTGGGGAGTGTCTGGACAAATACATGGCAGATGAAGAGCAATGGGGGGAGCGGGGGATATGTGATGTTGTGACTTTTAATGGGAATAACAGAACGGGGGCCTATCGTTTGATTAGGGATTTTTTGAAAAATGTTGATCTATAAAGGAACTTAAGCTGCAATTTTGTTTCCTTCTGTGCAGCCCTCCGAGGTCAGTGCAGGGCAATGAGATCTGAAACCAGAAGTCAATACTGGGAATGGAATTGGCACGCTGACCAGTGTAGACAGTCCCAACAAGTGGGGAGCTGTAACATTGAAAAGGATCTGGATCTCCCTGCACACCAGTCACTGAAAGCAATATTGCAGGAACCGAAAGCTGTTAGGCAGATAAATTGTGTATTCCCCTTCATTTCAGGGGTACTTGAATCCAGGAGTAAGGGTGTTTTACTGTAGCTGGACAGGGCATTGGTGAGATCTCATTTCGAACATTGCGCAGTATCGTGTGCAGTTTTGGTCTCCTTGCCTTATAATGGACAAACCTGACATTGAGTGAGAGCAGCGAAGGAGACCAGACTGATCTCTGGAATGACGGGTTTGTTGTGGGTGAAGAGTCTGGTGCGCCTGGGCCTGTATTCCAAGGAGTTTAGGAAAATGAGTGGACATCTCTATGAAATACATAAAATATCTGTCAGGACGAGTCAGATTGGAAGCAGGGGTGATAATTTCCCTTGGAGGGACATCAAAAACAAGGGGCTACAATATTAGATACAGACAGGCCACTCTGCATTGAGATGAGAATAAATGTCTCTTCTCAGAGACTGGTGAACCTGGGGAATAGTCTCCCAGATCGGGCTGTGTAAACCAAGGCACTGAATATAAATGAGGATTTCTATACGGTAAAGGGATATGGAGAGAGCAGGGGCATGGTATGAAGACAGAGGATCAGATATCTTTACAGGTTACTCTCCAATATCACGATAGCTGTATACCTGTGCAATATTATATTACAGAAAATCGTGCAATATTAATAATGGGGCTAATGGGAAAAAAACAGGTAAGGGGAGAACCACAAAATATCAGTAAAAACCAAAAATTAAAGTTAGTCTAAGTCAACCTTTAAATCATATATTTTAATGTAATAATGCTCTTAATGTAACACTTTCACAGTACAGTCACTGACTACAGCCGTGTACCTTTCACCAAGCTCTTCACCAGAAGGCATTCAGGGCTGACTGACCACGTGATGCTGATGCGGTATCCCAGTTCTCCCCAAGATTCTCCTCTATTTAAATAAAGTTCTTTCTAAATATAGACTAATACTCCCAGTTTCAAGCTCAGTTTTAAGGCTTGCAGAGCAGATTACATTCCTGTTTTAGATGAACACATTGATTGTGCATTTTGCAGACAGAGGATCCTGACGCTGGGTTTTATTGTTCAGCTGATCCCTTCGGTCCATCAATTTTGCTCCTCGATTCAATATACAGGCAGTTCTCTGGTAGCGCGTGTTCATTAAATACAATTTTGCTGCAATGCGAATCGTGAATTGCGCACCTTTTTCTATAAAGTGAACTCCCGTTCACTGTGACGCGATTCCTTTCAAGGTGCGCAAATCACGAATCGCATTGCAGCTAAATTGTATTTAATGAACACGCGCTACCAGAGAACTGCCTGTATATTGAATCGAGGAGCAAAATTGATGGACTGAAGGGATTACAGCAGTTCTTATTTTACATTTCACAGTGTTTAAACATATTGTGGGATATGAACACTGTGTCGAGAAAATTGCATTGAGGAGATTTTCTCCATGAAATAGAAGAGAGGTTACTCAGTGTGTTGAATGACCTACTCCTTTCCGATGTTTCTGTGCAGTCTGTGGGAAAGCTCTGCAAATGTTGTCACAAGCTCTCAGATGTGAGGTCTCTGCAGGGTCAACTGGTCTGTGTTTCCCAGTCCGTTTTCTTGTAGTAAGGCTGGGGCTGGGTATTCTGTCTGGTTTTATCCTTTAAGACCTCAGGGCAGTTTGATACATTAGTGTCTTGCTTGACCGTTTCAGAGACCATTGAAGAGTTGATCACATGTCTGTTGTCTGGAGTCACTCTTAGGCCAGGCCAGGAACGTCTCCCAGATCGGGCTGTGTAAACCAAGGCACTGAATATAAACTTCCTGAAAGTACGTTGGGGTAGGAGATCGAAGTTTAAAATCAACATTGGTGTAAGGTCACTTTTACTGACACCAGATCCTAGATCTTGAGACTGTATTAATTGTTCATAACTTCCACCAGCTACAAGAGCATTATCCTGTATTGGATTAGTAATCCAGTGGTATTTCCACAACAGCCCCAACTCCACAAAGGAACCGATCCGAAACCACACTGCGCTGGTTATTTCTGTACTTCTTGACAGCCCTGCCAAAAATACCTCCCACCAATTTGATTACTGTGAAGGGACTGAGGGAGTGTTAAATGAAATTATTCATCCATTAGTGACAGGATATAGTTGAGTACTTTTCCACATTGCCACGGACTTGTCAGAGTTGGAGCTGGTATGAAGCAGCTTCCCCAGGGACACAGCTTATTGTGCAGCACAAGTCTTCAGTCCTATTGCAGGAATGGTGTCAGTGCCCATTGCTTTTGTCCTATCTACTGTGTTCAGCTGTTTCTTCATGTCACGTGCAGCGAATCGAATTGGTTGAACACAGCCATCTGTGATTCTGTGAGCATCATGATGAGGGTGAGGTGGATCATCCATTCAACACCTCTGGCTGATGATGGCGCAGATACTCCATCCTTATCTTTTTCACTGATGTGCAGGGCTGTTCCGTTACATAAGATGGAGATATTTCTGAGTCCTCTCCTCCAGTAAGTTGTTTAATAGTACACCGACATTTATGTCTGGATGTGGCAGCACTGCAGAGCTTAGATCTGTTCTGTTGGTCTTGGGATCATTTTGTCCTCTCTATCAGATGTTAGTTCTGCTGTTTGGAATGAGACCACGCAAGTGCGGTAGCTTTAATGGCTTCTCATCAATTTTAGGTACACATGGTTCTGACCTTGGCATGTTCACCCACACACATCACCGAACCATCACTCGGCTTGATGGTATTTATAGACTGATGGAATATCCTGGGGAAAATGTTACAGATTATGTTCGAATACAATCCTACTTCTGTTGCTGCTGTTGTCTACAGCACCACAAGAATGCCCAGGTTGAGCTGCAATATCTGCAATTCAATTGTACTGACTGTCCCCCAGTTCACATCGAGACCCATTCACCCATCAGCCGTGAACTCAGTGACCTCACCTGTTGTCTGATGCAGGAATACGTCCATTTTAATATTCTCATTCTGCTGAGGGTCTCTCCTTGGTGTCATACTTCTAATATGTTACATTACTCAAACCCTTTAACATATTCATCCGAATCTTTTCCTTTCTCGTAATGCCATCTTCTGCGTTTGAATTGAATGTGTTTACCTCTCGTTTTCTCCCTGCCCATGATTAAGAGCTTTGTGGTGTCAGTGATGCCAGCCTTTTGCAATTTCAGAGCCAATGAATGTGTGAACTTTGTGTTATCGTTCAGTTCCCAGTGTAGGGCGCTCCGTGTTGGACAGGGCGTTTGAGCAACTTTCACACACGTCATTGGAACTTGTTCAAAAACAGAAATTGCTGAAGAAATAAAGCAGGTCTGGCGGCATCTTCTGTAGTAAATGTGGAGTTCATTTTTCGGGTCCAGTGACCCTTTTACGAAGCTCTCACTTTCTCCAGAAGTTTTTGTGTTTTTAGTTCCAGTATCCTTCGCTATTTCTTTAATTGAAAATTTGTGCTGTGCCTATTCGTTTCTGGAGAAACTCAGCAGGTCTGGCAGAATATGCAGAGACAGAGAAGCAGAGTGAGCGATACAAGTCCAGTGTGACTTGTTCAGAACTGAAAAAGTTTGGAAACTGGGCTTTTTAATCCCTTGCCAGAGATGGGGGAATGGTTGATTTGGAAAAAAGGGCGTGGCAAAAGATAAACGGGCTATTAACAGTTGTGAACGGGAAGATGATGCAAAATGGGTTTAAATTAAGGTGTCAATGAGGGAAAGGGGTTCCCTCCAACTGGTTTTAAGATAATCAAGACACAACCACACAAGGTCAGAAGGAGAACAGGAGGGAGAATGTTGACCATGTGGTATTAAATAGATCTAGATCTATACGTTTTCACAGTATACATCATCACTGCCTTCACACTAAGAAATTCAGATGCTTGACCACTTATTGGCACTAAAAAAGTTTCATGCTGCCTTAGTTTTGTAACATAGAGCAAAACTAAGAGTATGAAGTTTGGTATGTTTTCTTTACTTGTCATTCTTAATATTCTTTCAAATTTGCAGTGCTTATCGTTAAACGTTTAGTCTCCTATCAGAAGGAGTGTACGAGGTTCAGGGGTGGCATACTAGAAGTTTATAATATCATGGGAGGCATGGACGGGTTGAATAGCCAAGGTCTTTTCTGCAGAACCGGGTAGTTCAAACACAGATGCACAGCTTTAAGTTGAAAGGGGGGAAACTTGAAAGTGACAAAGGGGCAACTTTTTTTACACAGAGGGTGATGTATGTATGGAATGAGCTGCCAGAGGAACATGTACAGCTACAACATTTCAAAGACATTTGGACCAACGTATGAATGGGAAACGTGAATAGGCATATGGACCAAGTGCAAGCAGATGGGATTAATTTAATTGAGAAAATCTGATCAGCATGGACAAGTTGGACGAAATGGTCTGTTTGTGCATGATATGAACATGAATCTAGAAAGCGAGGAAAATGTACGAAAAGATATGATGTAATAAATTGACGTGTAATAAATTGACGTGTAAAAACAAGCATCATGAGCTTTTTCGTCTACATAAGAAAAGCTTTAAGATGTGTGTGTGAGCTGAGTCAGAAGTAAACTGAGGAAAGTACATTGAGGCCATTTGGAGGAGGTGACTGGAGAACTGGCCACAGGTAACAGATAGATAATTTGCAAAAGTATTTCCGCATGGGGAAGGCACTGTAAGCATGTCAATGGAATAAACAAAATGGTAGTAGGAGGGAAGTTCTTGAACTGTCTCTAACAGAAGGAACAAGGTTTATAACTAACAGATAAGAATAAAGATAGACAGGTCAGCAGTAATTCATAGTGAATTTTAAAAGAAGTGGTCACAGAGTGACTTGCGGCACTATGTGAAATATTCCTTAATTCTCTGGATTACAGGAGTGTTCCAGTGAAAATGGAGAACCTCCAATGTGGCGCCTGTCTTCAAGAGAGGAATGAGATAGAAGGCATGAACGATTTACCCTAACCATTATTGCTGGGAATCTGCTAGAGCCTGTTATGAAGGAAGCCATTGCAGTGCACTTAAAAAATCTTAATGCAGAGTTGGCATGGTTTGTGAAGGGGAAACTATTTTTGTCCTGTAAAATTATAAAATTATTTTTTGGAGATCCCTGGGAATGTCAAGATTAGAGCCATGCTGGAAAAGCACAGCATGTCAGCAGCATCCAAGGAGCAGGAAAATTAATGTTTCGGCAGGAGCCCTTCATCAGGAATCCCTGAGAAAGTGTCAGGCAGATTAGATAAAGGGAACTGATCAACATGAGGCTTTCCAGAGATTTTTCACAAGGTATCATAAAATAAACATTCTGACTCGTGACAGAGGCTCGTAGTATGATGAATAATATATTAGCATGGGATGGTAGTTGTCTAATACATAGATTTCGGAGAGTCAGGATTAATGGACTTTAATGATAAAGACATATCTACTGGATTACCACAAATATCAGGCCGATAGCATCAGTTATTTACAATCTATACTGATAGCCTGACGGCGGGAGCTGAGTGCAATATACATCCGAGTTTGTGGATGACACTGAGAACCAAAATACAGGCTGTTATTTCATGAAGAGGACTACCAAATATGGAGCAGTACAAATGGATTGGAGCGTTCCTGTGTATGAATCATAACGTCAGCATGCTGATGCAGCAGATAACTAGGTTGGTTCATGAGGCAGCTTACTGGGATGAAATGAATGAATTATTGAATGCATCTCGAATGGTGAGGCGATTATTCGTTGTGGTTGAATAGAATGAGGGTGATATTACTGAAATGTACAAGATACAGAGGGTACTTGACTAGGTAGATGCTGAGAAGGTGTTTCCCTTTAGTCTCGAACGCGAAGCGGTAGATACTGAATAAGAAACATCGATTTCAATCTGAGGTGAAAAATGATAAACTCTCTCAGAAGGCAGTGAATGTCTGGAATTCCCTAACCCAGAGAGTTGTGGAGGGATACAGGGAAGGAAAGTGGAGATGAGCCCGGACGTACATCAGACATGTCCTTATTGAATGAGAGTTCAGGCCTGCAGGGCCAAATAACCGACTCATGTTCCTACTTCTTAAGTTTTTACGTTATGTTTTTGGAAAGTAATTGGTTATTTTCCTGGAAGTCATGTGTACAATGTTGCATTTGGGAGAGGAGGAAATTTGCCTGAGTTAACCCTGGATGGGATATGGGAGCTGTATTCTGAGCAATTCCAGAGCATAATTTACAGAGTGGGGAAGCCTAGAAAAAGGGGTTGCGGCTCGGGGTCACTTCCTGACGAAGCCTGGAATTTCCAAGTCCACTTCCGAAACTACACCTAACCATCGGCTTGACCTCAATCTGCCTGTGTATAGCAGGTCCGGAGGGCTGAATCGAATATCAGAACTTAGGACTGAGGGACACGAGTCGGCCAATTGGCCCTTTGATACTACTCCACCAGTAAGTAAGGTCATGGCTCATCTCATTGTGCTCCCTTCTGCACTTTTCTCTCGATGCAGCAATATCCCTGATTCACTTGTCTATGTAAAATCAGACAAAGACATAAAAAGATTATATAATATTATATAATGTTAATAAAAAGATTCAGCCATCCCAAACTTCTGAGAAAGAGTATTCCCACTTGAATGGAATCCCACTTTGTGAATTTTTCCTCACTCCGGTTCTGACTGAGGTTGGAGGGTGTCAATGTTTCCTTCTTTAGTCACTCCTCCACTGCTCATAACAAACTTTAAATTTAACCAGGTTGGTGATATGACCGATGTTAAAGGTCTCAGTCTGGTTCAGGTTGAGTGACAGGAACAAGTCAGGCAGATTTCTTTCATCAGCCGCAGGTAACTAATAGGGCTAACGGAGCAGCGTGTTAGATTTGTAGTTAGCACTGCTGCCTCATATCAGCAAGGGGCTGAGCTCAATTCTAACCTCGTCCGACATTCTATGTGGAGCTTGAACATTCTTTCCGTGCATGTGTGGGTTTCTTCTCAGTTCTCCAGTTTCCTCCCACAGTTCAAAGATGTGCAGCATAGTTTGATTGGCCATGCTAAATTACGCAGAGTGACCATGGATGTGTAGGTTAAGTGGGTTATTCATGGGAATTGCAGGGTTACATGGATAGGGTGGGGGGGGGGGGGCAGGTCTGGATGGGATACTGTTCAGTGGGTAAGTGTGGACTCGATGGTTCGAATGTCCAGCTTCCACACTTTTCAGGTTCAATGACAACGGGATCAAGTTTGGGCTATTCAACTCCCAGTCGGTGTTTCGCTGATCCACTTGCCTCAAGGCTTTGTATATTTCAATAAGATCAGCTCTCATTCTAATGGTAACCTGTTAAAGTCTCCATAATATCAGCCTTTGAGGCATGGAATAAATGAAGTGAAACACCTCGGAACTGTTTCCAGTGTTACTCTATCCTTTCTCAGATAAGAATGCAAAACTAAAACTAATCTCACACTCCGATGGGCCGGTTTATCTTTGTTTTCTCAGGGTGTAGTGAGTCTTTTGGACACTCTTCCCAGCAGAACATAGGACGCAGAGATATTGAATATTTTTGAGGCAAGGTTCACGAATCACAAAGGAGTCAAGGATTATCGAGGAGTGGGCAGCAACATGAAGTGTTGGGGAAACTGTAGATAGTGGTACTGAATGACACGGCTCCAGAATATCCAGGAATTAAACGAAATGGATAACATCGATAAAGTTTTAAAGGGGAAACAAGATGACAGAGATCTGAAAGGTCTGCTTTGCTGAGCTCTGCATCACAATGATGCTCAACCCCACCCCAACACAGTCATTTACTTAAAAGTTAACGCTAAAAGTGCTGTAGAATCCTTACGAATCCCATTTTGTCAAGTGGAAATGACAATATGGGAAAGGATCAAGTAAGTCCCAAAAAGCGGTGCACCCATCAGAAGCTTTCAACTTGCCTCTGGCCGCACCAGCAACCCCCTCTGGTCGTTCGATGGCCCAGTTATTCACCAGGTCTTGGTCACCGAGTTCACCAAGTTACGTGAAACGATTGAAGGCACCGTTGAAGAAAGGTTCAGCAGGAGGCTAGAACCACTCTCAGCCCTGCTCCACAAACATGAGCAGCAACTTGAAGGCCTTGGAAACAGAACGGATGAGGTCAAGCGCCAAACTACAGGGGCAGTGACTGTGTTCGATTCCTCTAAGGAGCGGATCCTCGCCCTTGAAAAACAGGTCCGTACCTTAACTGAACAAGGTGACGACCTCGAAACAGGGACAGAATGAAGAATGTTCATATCATCCGTCTGCTGGAGACAAAAGGTGTTCAGCCAGTGAGAATTTATTCGAGGACAGGCTGCCATGATTCCTACACTTTTAAGCTGAAGAGGGACGGGTGAAGAGTGAAACAGTTCATCGAGTTACAGTGCGCAGGCCAGAATCAGGCTCATGCCCTCATCCTGTCCTTGTGCGATTACGTAGTTGCAGAGACAATCAAAGACTTATGGAAGCTTCCAGAACATAGGGAAAAGATCCAACGAGGGCTCCAGGATTATGTTCTTTCAGGTATTTTCAGCGACAGTGATTCAGAAGACTAAGGGAACTTGAGATTCAGTATTCCTCAATGAACGCAGCGGTGCTCCATATGCTTTCAATAGTTCTACGCACTGGTGGATCTTTCAATAGATCCATTGACGCTCCAGAGGACGCGAAAACTTTGTGGACACTATAAAGCAGGCTGGATGCTTTAATGGATATCGATAATTACGTTTCTCTCGTTTTAAAGAACGTCAATTGAATCATTCTGGTATTAAGTCGTGCTAAATTATAATCCTGGATGGGTAGAGTGCACACTTTTAACTTCATTAGTATTACTACTCGTTTTTCTCTTGCTTAGTTTGTATGTCGGGTTCGGCTCAAGCTGGAGTCAGTTATGAAGGTGATCATGATGACTGAATGTCTACCAAAGGGCAGTTCATTCTCTGGATGCAGTATTGATAATGGGACAGAAGATAAAGATCTGTGACGTGCAAATGCCCCCAGTGGGCAGGGGGTAAATGCCCCTCCTGAGTGCCATTGTCACGTTGTATCCTGTTTTTTTTTGTTTTTGTATATAGACTACGCATACCACCCTGACCTCCTCAACGTTGCTGGTCACTTCGTCAAAGAATTCGAACAAATTTGTGAGCTATGGTGTTGGATGCACAAAGCCGTGCTGACTTTGATGATAGACTTTTGCCCGAAATGTTGATTTTCCTGTTCCTTGGATGCTGTTTGCTCTACTGTACTTTTCTATCACCACTTTAATCTTGCTCCGAATCACACTCTGTCTTTCCTAATGCACGCATATCTTATCTCTCAGAACCTTTTCAAGTAAGTTACCTACCACAGACTTTAGTGGTCCGTAGTCCCCAAGTTTTCTTTGTAGCCCTTCGTGAGTAAAGGCACATCATTCGCAACCCTCCAGTCCGCCGGGACCTCACCTGTTGGCCAGCTATGATGCACAATATCAACCAGGGCTCCCGCAATTCCTTCTGTCTTCCTGCAGTGTTCCTGGATATATCTGGTCAGGATCAGGAGATTTATAGGAATAATGCGAAGTCTGAATAATACGTCTATTTATTTCAGGTATAAACACCAAAGAAAGGGAAAGTGACACAATGTTGTTTAACATAACAAATCAGAAAACGTGTTAATCATAGGAAGTGGCTTCATAAGAATTTCAGTCATTGTGGAAACCTGAGAATTCTCAGAAATTCACGATCCAGAAACAAGGGCCATGGAATTGATAAGGAAATTAAAAACAACATGAATGCTAACAAACAAGAACAAAAACACGGCATAAAATCTACAATGTATATTTCAAAGGAAACAAAGTAAACGCAAGGTTAAATATGGAAATTGGTAATCTGGAGAGGAGAGTTTATTGTGACTAACAGGGAAATAGCCAAGAATGACCAGTTACTTTGCATCTGCCTTCATGGAGGAAGATCCACAAAATCACCCAGTAATACCCAGTGATCATGTAGGGTTTGTGCAACTGACGACATAAAGTCAACTTATATCAGTAACACGGTGGTATTTGAGAATGTAACTGGATTGAGCATTGCTAAGTCTGAAAACCTAATGTACTTCATATGAAAATGTCTGACATAAATTGGGAATAGAAATATTAATTGAACTGTCGATGACTGTGTTTCATTTCCCTGTGCATTCTGCAGAGGCTGGAAGCCATTGTGGATAAATAGAAGTTAGCAAACGTGGTCCAAGCACTATAGATTAATGGAAGGAATCCAAGCATCGAAAAAGGGAAGAAGACATATTTTGGAGAACTGCCGAACAATTAACAAGTTGGAAATTGCTGGAATCTATTATACAGCATGTGATATTGTATATTTAGGAATTAACAGTAACAATGGAGAAAATCCATTTGTATTTCTAACAGATGTCTAACTCGATGTGCTATTTGTTTTTCGACCCCATCAATCACCCTCTGAGAAAAGGAACAGGAAGTGACTTCGCCACAGGAAATAGCATCACCAACACAAATAAATCCAAACACATAAATGGAAAGAAGGAATTTTAAGCATTGTTTCGCATGAGGTCCACTGAAGATGTTACTTAGTAAGATAACGAAACGTCTGGAAATGTAGCGAGCAAACCTACATCCATTGCGTAAAGTGTTGGTGACCCAATCTGAGAAAGAATATACTAAGCACACAAAAGTGCAATGGACATTGTCCAGATTAATCACTCAGATGGCGAGATTGCCTGATGAGGAAACTCGACCTGTGTTCTTTGGAGTTTGAAAGAATGAGAGGAGGGTCACAATGAAACTTGGAAACTTCACAAAACATATGCCAAGTTGGAAATAAACAGGACGTTTCCCTGGCCGTCAGTTCCACATTCAAGGCAAATAATTGCAGTTTAAGGGACAGACTATTTAAGACCGTAATAACGAAGAAATTCTTCACTTGGTGAGAACTGCCTAAAACAGGGACATAGACAGCTGCTGGTAGGGCAAGATTAGGGAGAATCCCCAGATGTTCTGCAAGTGTGTCAAGCGGGAAAGAATAACAAAGGAACAGGTCGGAGTCATTTGTGACTTGCAAAGTTGCATCCAAATCACCTTACTGTTAGGAGACAGAGGGTAGTGGTTGAAGGCTGTTACTGTGACTGAGACCGGTGTCCAATGGTGTATCACAGCGTTCAGTACTGTGTCCTTTATTATTTCTGAAACGGAGGTGTTAGTGTTGGACTGGGGTGGACAAACTTAAAAATCACATAACACCAGGTGATAGTCCAGCAGGTTTATTCAGAGGCACGAGATTTCAAAGCGCATAGCCACCTGATGAAGAAGCAGCTCTGCCAAGCTAGTGCCTCCGAATAAACCTGTTGGACTATAACCTGGTGTTGTGTCATCTTTAACCTGATTATTTGTGGTATTCATAAAAGATGCAGTTGTGAATATAGACGGGGTGGTGGTAGTGTGACAATTAAGTTTGTGCTTGATACAAAGATTGGCCGGGTGGTTGGCAGTGAGAAGGAAGGTCTTATGTTACAGGAAGATACAGATGGAATGGTCAGATGGGTGGATCAATGGCAGATGGGGTGTAACCCTGATGAGTATGAAATGATGCACTTTGGAAGAAGGAACTGGACAGGGGAGAACTCAATGAATGGCAGCACACGAGGAAGCTCAGAGGGTGTTTCTCCACAAATCCCTGAATGTGACTAAACTGGTTAATGCACAATTTAAGAAAGCATAGGGGACCGTAGGCATAACTTTTATTCATCAAGGCATAGATAAGAAGAGTTATGCGGATGTTTGCTTTTGCCAAGATGGAATACTGATTGTAGATCAGGGAGCCACATTACAGGAAGAATATGATTGTAGTGGAGAGGGCTCACAGGAGATTCACCAGGATGTTCGCTGGGATGGAGCATATTAGCTACGGAGAGAGGCTGGATAAGCTTGGGCTCTTTAGTTTGGAGGAGAGAATGCTGAGTGGGCCGAGATTCAGAAGGATATGATTACGAGTGACATGGAGAGGAGGGATAGATAGCTGGTGTTCCTTTTAGTGAAAGGGCCAAGATCAATGGAGCACATTTTAAAGTGAAGGATTTGAGATGTGGAGAGGAATTGAGGATTGGTTTTCACTCAGAGGGTGCTGGGGTCAGGAATGCACTTCCTGAGAGAAGAATTGTCATGGTAACTACTCAGTGTTCTTGTTTTCGGAGACGAGGTGTAGAGTAATGACAGCGCAGGCACTGGAATGTTCCTCCTGCAGGATGTTCGAGGTAGGGGTGACTACCGATACTACTGCCGACTTCATCTGCAGGAAATGCAGTCAGATCCTGCTCCTCACAGAACGAGTTAGGGAACTGGAACTGGAGTTGGATGAACTGACGATTATTCGAGAGGCTGAGAGGGTGATAGACAGATGCTACAGGGACATAGCTATGCCAGAGAACAGAGGTAGCTGGGTAACAGCGAGAGGTGGGAAGGGAAGGAAGCAGGCAGTGCAGGGATCCCCTGTGGTCGTTCCCCGAAACAATAGGTATACCGCTTTGGATACTGTTGGGGTAGCAGGGGTAAGCTGCAGTGAGCGGGTCTGTGGCGCGAGGTCTGGCTGTGAAACACAGAAGGGAAAGGGGGAGAGGAGGAGAGCACTAGTTATAGGAGACTCTCTAGTTAGAGGGACGGACAGGCGGTTCTGTGGACATGGGCGAGACTCTCGGATGGTTTGTTGCCTCCTAGGGTGCCAGGGTCCGAGACGTCTCGGACCGTGTCTTCAGAATCCTTAAGGAGGAGGGTGTGCAGCCAGAAGTCATGGTGCACGTTGGCACCAACGACATAGGGAAGAACAGGGGTGGGGAGGTCATTCAAGAGCTCAGGGAGTTAGGCTGGAAGCTAAAAGCTCGGACAGAGTCGTCATCTCTGGGTTGTTGCCGGGGCCATGTGACAGTGAGGCAAGGAACAGGGAGAGAGTCAGTTGTACACGTGGCTGCAAGGATGGTGTAGGAGGGAGGGCTTCAGGTATTTGGACAATTGGACTGCATTCTGGAGAAGGTGGGACCTGCACAAGCAGGACGGGTTGCACCTGAACCAGAAGGGCACCAATATCCTGGTGGGTAGATTTGCTAGCACTTTTCGGGGGGGGGGGGGTTAAACTAATTTGGCAGGGGGATGGGCTCCAGAAATGTAGTCCCGCAAGTAGGCGAGCTGTTTATCAGGATGTCCAAGAATGTAGGGAGGCTGTGAAGAAGGTAACACAGACAGGGAATACTTGCGGACACAGAGATGGGTTGAAGTGCGTATACTTCAACGCAAGGAGTATCAGAAATAAGATGAGTGAACTTAAGGCGTGGATGAGTTCCTGGGACTACATCGTTGTGGCCAGAACGGAAACGTGGATAGAAGAGGGACAGGAATGATTTTTGGAGAATCCTGGTTACAGATGTTTCAGTAAGATTAGGGAGGGTGGTTAAAAAAAAGGAGGGGGTGGGGTGGCGTTGCTAATTAGAAATGGTATAACGGCTGCAGAAAGGCAGTCCGAGGGTGATCTGCCTTTGGAGTTTGTATGGGCTGAAGTCAGAAATAAGAAAGTTGCAGTCACCTTGTTGGGTGTTTACTATAGGCCCCCCAATAGCAGCAGAGATGTGGAGAAATAGATTGGAAAACAGATTTTGGAAAGGTGCAGAAGCCACAGGGTAGTAGTCATGGGCAATTTCAACTTCCTAAATATTGATTGGAAGCTCTTTAGATCAAGTAGATTGGATGGGGCAGTGTTTGTGCACTGTGTCCAGGAAGCTTTTCTAACTCAGTATGTAGACTGTCCGACCAAAGGGGAGGCCATTTTGGATTTGGTACTCGGTAATGAACCGGGACAAGTGATGGGCTTGTTATTGGGTCAACATTTTGGTGATGGTGACCACAATTCTGTGACTTTCACCTTGGTTATGGAGAGAGATAGGGTAGGTTTTACAATTGGGGGAAGGGTAATTACGTTGTTGTAAGACAGGATCTGAGGAGCATAAATTGGGAGTATAGGCAGTCAGGGAAGGATGTCTGGGGAAATGTGGAACTTTTGCAAGGAACAGATACGACGTTTCCTTGATATGTATGTACCTGTCAGACAGGAAAGAAATGGTCGTGTGAGGGAACCTTGTTTGACGAGGGAGGTTGAATGTCTTTTAAAGAGGAAGATGGAGGCTTACGTAAGGTTGAGGAAACAGGGTTCAGACAGAGCAGTGGAGGCATACAGGATAGCAAGAAGGGACCTGAAGAAAGGGATTAGGAGAGCTAAGAGAGGGCATGAAAAATCTTTGGTGGAAAGGATCAAGGATAAAACAAAGGCATTTTATGCGTATGTGAGAAACATGAGAATAACGAAAACGAGGGTAGGTCCGATCAAGGACAGTAGTGGGAGATTGTGCATTGAGTCGGAAGAGATAGTAGAGGTCTTGAATGAGTACTTTTCTTCAGTATTTAAAAACGAGAGGGACCATATTGTTGAAGAGGAGAGTGTGAAACGGACCTGTAAGCTAGATGAAATACTTATTAGGAAGGAAGACGTGTTGGACATTTTGAACAACATGAGGATAGACAAGTCCCCCGGGCCTGACGGGATATATCTTAGGATTATGTGGGAAGCAAGAGAGGAAATTGCAGAACTGTTGGCAACGATCTTTTCGTCTTCACTGTCAATGGGGGTGGTACCAGAGGACTGGAGAGTGGCGAAAGTTGTGCCCCTGTTCAAAAAAGGGAATAGGGATAACCCTGGGAATTACAGGCCAGTTAGTCGTACTTCGGTGGTAGGCAAAGTAATGGAAAGGATACTGAGGGATAGGATTTATGAGTATCTGGAAAGACACTGCTTGATTAGGGACAGCCAGCACGGATTTGTGAAGGGTAGGTCTTGCCTTACAAGTCTTATTGAATTCTTTGAGGAGGTGACCAAGCATGTGGATGAGGGTAGAGCAGTGGATGTAGTACACATGGCTTTTAGTAAGGCATTTGATAAGGTTCCCCATAGCAGTTTTATGCGGAAAGTCAGGAGGCATGGGATAGAGGGAAATTTAGCCAATTGGATACAAAACTGGCTAACCTGTCGAAGTCAGAGAGTGGTGGTAAATGGCAAATATTCAGCCTGGAGCCCAGTTACAAGTGGAGTTGTGCAGGGATCAGTTCTGGGTCCTCTGCTGTTTGTAATTTTTACTAATGACTTGGAAGAGGGAGTCGAAGGGTGGGTCAGTAAATTTGCAGATGATATGAAGATTGGTGGAGTTGTGGATAGTGAGGAGGGCTGTTGTCAGCTGCAAAGAGACTTAGATATGATGCAGAGCTGGGCAGAGGACTGGCAGATGGAGTTTCAACCCTGCCAAGTGTGAGGTTGTCCATGTTGGAAAGACAAATAAGAATGCGGAATGCAGGGTTAACGGTAGGCTTCTTAGTGAGGTGGAGGAACAGAGGGATCTTGGGGTCTATGTTCATAGATCTTTGAAAGTTGCCACTCAGGTGGATAGAGTTTGTAAGAAGGCCTATGGTGTATTAGCGTTCGTTAGCAGAGGGATTGAATTCAAGAGTCGTGAAGTGATATTGCAACTGTACAGGACTTTGGTTAGGCCACATTTGGAGTATTGTGTGCAGTTCTGGTCCCCTCACTTTAGGAAAGATGTGGAAGCTTTGGAGAGGGTGCAGAGAAGATTTACCAGGCTGTTGCCTGGAATGGAGAATAGGTCTTACGAGGATAGGTTGAGAGTGCTAGGCCTCTTCTCATTGGAACGGCGAAGGAAAAGGGGTGACTTGATAGAGGATAATAAGATGATCAGAGGAATAGATAGAGTAGACAGTCAGAAACCTTTTCCCCGGGTACAACAGAGTGTTACAAGGGGACATAAATTTAAGGTGAAGGGTGGAAGGTATAGGGGAGATGTCGGGGTGGGTTCTTTACCCTTTTAGAGTGGTGGGGGCATGGAATGCGCTGCCTGTGGGAGTGATACAGTCAGAATCTTTGGTGACCTTTAAGCGGCACTTGGATAGGTACATGGATGGGTTCTTAAGCTAGGACAAATGTTATCTAACACACACATTAGCACAGTCTAATTAAACCTTTAACTCATATATGGCAATGAAATAGTGCTGTAAATGAAACACTTTCACAATACAGTCACTGGCTACATCCCTGTTCCTTTCACCAAACTCTTCACCAGAAAGCGCGCAGGCCTGAGTGACCACGTGATGCCAACATGGAATTCCATTTCTCCTCAAGATTCTCCACCTGGTTTGAAATAAAGTTCCTTCTAATTGGAGAGAACACTTCCCCGTTTCAGGCTCAGGTTCAAGGCTTTGCAGAGCGGATTGCATTCCTGTTTTAGCTGAACACTCAGAGGGTGCATTTTGCAGAACGAGGATCCTGAAGCATGGTTTTGTTGTTCAGCTGGTGCCTGGCAAGGAATCGTGTCACAGTAAGCGGGAGCTCACTTTATAGAAATAAAGTGCACAATTCACGAATCGCACTGCAGTCAAGTCACGTTTAATAAACCCGCGTTATCAGAGAACTGCTTGTATATTGAATCGAGGAGCAAGATTGATGGACTGAAGGGACTACAACAGTTCTTATTTTATATTTCACAATGTTTAAACATACTATTATGGATATGAACACTGTGTTGGGAAAACTGCACTGAGGTGATTTTCTCCATGAACTAGAATGGGGAAGGCTCATGTGTTGAATGGCCTACTCCTTTCCCGATGTTTCGTGCAGCCTGTGGAAAGCTCTGTAAATATTGTCACAAGCTCTCAGATGTTAGGAAGGAAGACTCTGCATGATCAACAGGACTGTGATTCCCGTTCCCTTTTCTGATATCGAGGCTGGTGCCAGGAATTCTGTCTGGTTTTATCCTTTAAGACCTTGGAGCAGTGTGATACAATTGAGTGTCTTGCTTGGCCGTTTCAGGGACCATTGAAGACTTTATCACATGGCTCTGTGTCTGGAATTATTTTTAGGCCAGATCAGGAAAGCACGGGAGATTCACTTCCTGAAAGTACGTTGGGGAAGGAGATAGATGTTAACAATCAACATTGGATGCAAGGTCACTGTTACCATCACCAGATTTTAGATCATGATATTTTATTAATTGTTTTAACTTCCACCAGCTGCCCAGAGTATTATCCTGTATTGGATTAGTAATCCAGTGACATTTCCACAACAGCACCATATCCACAAAGGAACCTATTGGAAATCATACTGAGCGGGTTATTTCTCTTCTGCTTGACAGCTCTGTCAAAATTAACTCTCACCAATGTGATTATCAAGGCACTGAGGGAGTGTTGAATTGTCAGAATGTAATTACTAATCTATTAGGGGACGGGACATAGTGTGAGTAATTTTCCACATTGCCAGGGAGTTGTCAGAGGTGTAGTGAGAATGGAAAAGCTTTCCTGGGGAACACGGCTTGTTGTGCAGCACACGATTTCAGTACCATTGCGGGAATGGTGTCAGGGCCCATTGCCTTTGTCGTATCTACGTGTCCAACCGTTTCTTCATGTCAAGTGCAGCGAATCGAATTCGTTGAAGACTGGCATCTGAGATTCTGTGGCATCATGACGAGGGTGACGTGGATCATCGATTCAACACCTCTGGCTGAGGATGGTGCAGATACTTGTCTTTTTCATTAATGTGCAGGGCTGTTCCATTACTTAAATGGGTATATTTCTGGCATCCTTTCCTCCAATAAGTTGTTTAGTAGTACACCGGCATTTATATCTGGATGTGACAGGACTGCAGAGCTTAGATCTGATCTGTTGGTCTTCGGATCATTTCGTCCTCTCTATCAGATGTTAGTTCTGCTGTTTGGAATGAAACCATTCAAGTGCGGTAGCTTTAATGGTTTGTCATCAGCTTTAGGTACACATGGTCCTGACCTTGGCATGTTCACCCACATACATCACCGAACCATCACTCGGCTTGGTGGTAATTGTAGACTGATGGAATATCCTGGGGAAAATGATCCAGATTATGTTTGAATACAATCCTGCTTCTGTTTCTGCTGTTGTCAACAGCATCACGTGATAGTCCAGTTTGAGCTGCAATATCTGCAATTCAATTCTACTGACTGCCCCCCAGTTCACATCAAGACCCATTCACCCATCAACCCTGAACTCAGTGACATCACCTGGTTTCTGATGCGGTAATATTTCCATTTTCCTACTCTCATTCTGCTGAGGGCTCTCCTTGGTGTCAAGCTTCCAATTTGTTACATTACTCAAACTCTTTAACATATTCATCTGAATCTTCTCCTTTATCTTAATGTCATATTCTGCAATTGAATTGAATGTGTTTCTCTTTGGCTTTCTCCCTGACCATGATGAAGAGCTCTGTGGGGTCAGTGATGCCAGCCATATGCATTTTCAGAGCCAATGAATGTGTGCACTTTGCATTATCGTTCAGTTCCCAGGGTACAACGCTCCGTGTTGGACAGGGCGTGTGAGAAGCTTTCACAAATTGGATTTTGTTCAAAAATTGCTGAAGAAACAAAGCAGGTCTGCGGGCGTCTTTTGTAGTGAAGGTAGAGTTAATCTTCTGGGCCCAGTGACCCTTTTACGAAGCACTCAGTTTCTCCAGCAATTTTTGTGTTTTTAGTTCCAGTATCCTTCGCTATTTCCTAAATTGAAAATTTGTGTTGTGCCTATTCGTTTCTGGAGAAACCCAGCAGGTCCGTCAGCATCTGCAGAGACAGAGAAACAGAGTTAGCCTTACAAGTCCGTCTGACTTGTCCAGAACTGAAAAAGGTTGGAAACTGGGCTTTTTAAAGCTTGCCGGAGTTGGGGGATGCATGACTTGGAAAAGAGGGCATGGCATAAGATAAACGGGCTATTAGCAGGTGTAAACGAGAAGATGATGCAAAATGGGTTTAAATTAAGATGTGAATGGGGGAAAGGGGTTCTCTCCAATTCAATGTAAGGTAAAGAAAACACAACCACACAAGGTCACAGAGAAAACAGGAGAGAGAATGTTGACCATGTGGTATTATATGGATCTATCAAGAGATAGGTTTTCACTCTATAGATCATCATCTCCTTCACAATAAGCAATTCAGGTGCTTGACCTCTTATTGACACCCGTATGAAGTTTGGGCTTTTTTTTACCTGTCATCTTTATAATTATTTCAAATTTGAAGTGCTTATTATTAAACGTTTTATCTCGAAGTTAGTATCAGATGGAGTGTAGGAGGTTGAGGGGTGACATGCTCGAAGTTTATAATGTCATGGGAGGCATGGATCGGGTGAATAGCCAAGGTCTTTTCGGCAGAATCAGGGAGTTCAAACATAGATGCATAGCTTTAAAGTAAATGAGGGAAAACTTGAAAGGGACAAAGGGGCAACATTACTTACACAGAGGGTGATGTAAGTATGGAATGAGCTGCCGGAGGAACAGTCGTAGATGCAAGTACAGCTACAATACTTCAAAGACGTTTGGACATACATATGAATGGGAAACATTTAGAAGCATATGGGCCAAGTGCAAGCAAATGAGACTAGTTTAGTTTAGAAAATCTGGCCAGCATGGATAAATTGGACCAAATGTGCACAATATGACCATATGAATCTAGAAAGCGAGGAAGAAGTATGAAAAGATATGATGTAATAAATTTGCAAGAAATATAAAAGCGAGCATCACAAGCTTTTCCGTCTGGAGAAAAAAAAGCTTAGAATGTGTTTGTGAGCTGAGGCAGAAGCACAGTCAGGAACGTATATTGAGGCCATATGGAGGGTCTAACTGGGGAACTGGCCACAGGGAACAGGCAAATAACTTACACCAGTATTTTAAATCGTTCCTCATGGGGAAAACACTGTAAGCACTTAAATGGTAAAAACAAAATGGTAATAGGAGGGAATTTCTTGACTGTCTGCAACAAAAGTAACACGGTTTTAAACTAACAGATAAGAATAAGGATAGCAGGTCAGCAGTAATTCATTGTTAATTTTAAAAGAAGTGGTCACAGAGTGACTAGCAGCACTGTGTGAAATCTTCCATAACACTCTGGATTACAGGAGTGTTCCAGCGAAACTGGAGACCCTCCAATGTGGCGCCTGTCTTCAAGAAACGAATGAGACAGAAAGCAGGAACCATTTTGCCTAACCATTATTGGTGGGAATCTTCGAGAGCCTGTTGGAAAGGAAGGAATTGCAGGGCAGTTAGAAAAGCTAAACCCAGAGTGGCATGGTTTTGTGAAAGGGAAACTACTTTTGTTCTGTAAAATCACACATTCTTTTTCTGGAGATCCTCAGAATGTCAAGATTAGAGTCATGCTGGAAAGATTTTACGTAGTATGGCGATGAAACGTCTGTAAATGAGCATTCCAGTTCATGGAGCAGTCTTGAGTTGCTAGATCTCTTCGAAGTCTGTACCATTTAGCATGGTGATAGTGCCACATAACACAAAAGAGTTTATTTTGAATGTCACCGTGAGACTTTTTACCGATACTGTCATGGACAGATATATCCGCAGTTGGTAGATTGGTAAGGTTGAGGTCATATATGTTTTTTTTCCCCTCTTGTTCTTTCCCTCACCATCTGCTGCAGACCCAATCTAGTAGCTATGTCCTTTTTGACCCGACCAGCCTGATCAGTAGTACTGCTGCGAACCATTCTTGGTGGTGGACTTTGAAATCTCCCAGGCAGAATACATTTTGTGCCCTTGTCACAGTCAGTTCTTTCTCCAAGTGTTGTTTAACATAGAGGAGTACTGATTCATATGATGAAGTACGTTACGTGGTAATCAGCAAGAGACATCGTTGTCCATGTTTAAAAAGAAGCCATGGGTCTTCGTTAGGTCTGGAGTCAATTTTGTGGACTCCCAGAGCAACAACCTATCAACTGTACCTCACTGAGCTGCCCCGTCTGCTGTATAGGTCCTGCCTTTGAGACAGGACATATCCAGGGATGGTGATGGTGGTGTCTGGGTTACTTCTGTTAAGCATGAGTCCTTGAGTATGATTATGTCGGGCTGTTGCTAAAATAGTCTGTAAAGCAGTTGTCCCAGTTTTGGCACTACTCATTAGATGATAGCAAGGAAGACTTTGGAGGTTCTACAGTGATGTTTCCATTGTTGATTTTTCCGGTGCAGGGTTTAATGCCAGGTGGTCCAGCCAGTTTCATTTCTTTGAAACTTTGTAACGGTTGGTATAACTGAATGACTCACTAGACCATTTCAGGGGGTGTTTGAGAGTCAATGACATTGCCGTTGGTCTGAAATTGCATGTTAGCCAGACCAGATGAGGATAGAAGATTCCTTCATTGAAGGATATTAGTGATCCAGAAGAATTTTTCTGAAAATCGGCAATGATTTCAATCTCATAGGTGAATTCATAATTCCAGGGATATTGAACTGAATTTCCACCATCTGCAGTGGCAGGATTCGAACTTGGGTTCAAAGAACAGGAGCTGATTGCCTGGATTGATAATTTATCGTTAAGACCATCAAGCCTACTTGGAAGCACATGATGTTCTCAACTGCCATTTCTTGTGTTGCCCTGCTTTTCATTAATTGCTTATGTTATTCTGTAATCTCATCCTTCATTAATTCCTGATTGAAATACACAGTCATGAATGTCCTCTCGACTGCTTGAATTTCATTTAATCCGTTTCGTTTGAACAGACATTTCAAGGCAGCTGCCCATTGGAAAATACCAGGAAGTAAGAATGGCTGACTGTGCACTGTACGTGTCACAAGTCCAGCGTGTCTGTCCAGGCACGTAAAGTATTTGTCGTGGTTCAGAGAACTCCGAATTATTAGAGCACAGATGGAGGCCATTCAGCCCATCGAGGAGTCATAAGCACTCCAACTGAACAAACGGAGATAGAGAGATTGTGTGTAGATAGATGATGTGTGAGAGAAATAAACAGAGAGAAAGAAAGTGAAAGGAGATAAACTGAGAGGATAGAAAGAGGAGTGACTGGCAGAGTGGAAAAGGTGTTAGATGATGGTGAAGTTAGATAGATCAGGAGACCGCATTAGAGTATATAAATATGCACAGACAGTAATTAGAAGTTTTATTTAGAAATTCCTCTGGACGCCATATGACGTGAGTACTGTGCTGATACTGGCTGCCATCCCAGAGTATTTATTACCAATAATATCACAGAATTTACTGACAGATAAACAGAACCCATTAGGTCAATAGATTGGTTCCATGCAGAAAGCAGAGTTTCCCGCAACCCCCGCCAAACTGTGTGAGAGACTACACAGTTTGAAAGGCCGGAGAATCACAGTGAGGGTGAACACTGACAGAGGTGAAATCAGCACCTCATCTGTGGGTGAAATAAATATTGATAAAGTTTGTGAGAATAATTATAGCTTGGGTGCTCGATGCTGTGGTTCTGTTCGCCGAGCTGGAAGTTTTAAATGCAAAGTACAAAGAGATAAGATTCTTAAAATGCATTACCTGATACTGTGCTTTTCATGCAATATAAAGTCCAGAAAAAAATTATTTTCTGCACATACCAATATATGCAAAGTACAAAGAGATAAGGTTGTTAAAATGCACTCATGATACTGTGCTTTTCATGCAATATAAAACCCAGAAACAAAATTATATTCTGCACATACCAATATATGCAAAGTACAAAGAGATAAGGTTGTTAAAATGCACTCCTGATACTGTGCTATATAAATTGAAATGTGGATTACAAAACTAGGTAAGTGTGTTCAAACTTTATCAATATTTGCTGGAACATTTTGTTGCAAACGTTTCGTCCCCTGTCTAGGTGATATCCTCAGTGATTGGGAGCCTTCCAGCAAATATTGCATGAAAAGCACAGTATCAGGAGTGCATTTTAACAACCTTATCTCTTTGTACTTTGCATATATTGGTATGTGCAGAAAATCATTTTTTTCTGGATTTTATTTTGCATGAAAAGCACAGTATCAGGTAATGCATTTTAAGGGTCTTATCTCTTTGCACTTTTCATTTATTGGTATGAGCAGAAAATCATTTTGTTTCTGAGTTTTATATTGCATGAAAAGCACAGTAACAGAAGTGCATTTTAACAACCTTATCTCTTTGTACTTTGCATTTATTGGTATGTGCAGAAAATCATTTTGTTTCTTGATTTTATATTGCATGAAAAGCACATTATCGGGAGTGTATTTTAGCAACCTTATCTCTTTGTACTTTGCCTATATTGGTATGTGCAGAAAATCATTTTGTTTCTGGTTTATTTATTGCATTAAAAGCAAAGTATCAGGAGTGAATTTTAACAACCTTATATCTTTGTACTTTGCATATATTGCTCTGTGCAGAAAATCATTTTGTTTCTGGATTTTATATTGCACGAATGCATTTTATTAATATTGTCTCTGCCAGTTCCTCATTGTAAATGTATCCTGGAATCGGTTCTTCATATGAGTTATCAAGAGTAACGTTCCAATACTGGTGACTGGAGAACATCACTGTTCCACCACCAACTCGAAGCAACCATGTCACCCAGTCCTCTCCATCTTCTGTCTTTCCCCAATGTCATAATCACAATGTAATTGAAGTCCATTAAATGACACTTCATCACAGTTCGTTAACATGGATACCATCAACTACATGACCCACACCTGCGATGTCTCCTTCTGGAATAACAATCTGAATTATGTTTGTCACGTACAATTCTCTGTTAACATATCCTTGCCATTAGTTTGTTATAACCTACGTTTTCTTAGGCACATTTTGTCATCGGGTCATGGATATTCTGTCAATGTTTTACAGATATTGCAATGACTGATCTGTAGTTACAGGATTTATTTCTCTATTTTTGAAAATAGAAGCATGTTGATGCTCCGTTAAACACTATTTCTTCCATTACATCCATATCCAAGGCAGACTGAATGATTACACACAATCAATCGCCATCTTCAACATTTCTTCCTTCAGTCACACTCACATATTACATCCAGAATGCACAAATGTTCAAAGTTATTTTGAACTTTAATAAAACAGTATTGATTCAACAGTTAACCGATTCAAATCGGTCCACTGGAGCAATTTGTTCAGCGATTGTGATTATGTCAGTCTCCATGAATCCTAGTCGTCCCGAGAGAGTTTCTCTCTTCTATCAATAAGGGAATGTTTTCAGGTTTTTATCCCACAGTATGAGTGGGAGCATCACCCACACCAGTAACAGGGATCAGCAACTCCAGCGAGAGGTGGAGAAAAGATCAGTCTGTGAGAACATTAGACTGCAATGTTCCAGCAATGGGCAGGAGTTTATCCTATTGTATTTACTGGCTTTCCCAGCCTTGGATATAATTAGCATATCGGATTGAAGATGTACTACTGGTTATTCAACCTGGTTACTATCCTATTCTTGCTATAGTTGGTGTTCCTCGTAAGTCACTCAGTCTGTCGATTGAACTGCATTGATACTGATGATGTGTAAATTTTGGAAGTTTGCAAGTCAACTTTTTCAGTTCCAATCAAAGATTCCATTCATTAGAAATAATCACCAGCAAATTATTATTTAAAAATAACTCCCCAATTTGCGAGGATGAAACACACAGTTCTCAACCATCTTGATTCATTTTCTCCTGCAAAGGTTACATCTCCATATCCTCCCCACATACCAATCCTGTCCAGAACAAACATTAAGACGTCCCAGTCTCCTCCTCAGCCGCAGTACAACTCCTGAATAAACCATTGTTTGCGCCTTTGATAATTCTGGATACATGTTTCAAGCCCCTTCTTACCACTTGTTCTCTGTACAGAATTGAAAGATGGGAAGATAGTGTATGGTGGTCACGTGATTGGCCAGTAATCTAGATGCAAAGAATAATAATCTGTTGATATCGGCTTTTCTGAAGCACATTTAAGAAGGCAATGGGTCGTACTTCCCTGGTCAGGTCTCTGTTTAAATGCAAATTCACTGCAGTTTGTTTTACTATTTACTGTCCTGTGGAACAGCTGACCCAACCATTCAGTTCAAGGTCGGTATAACATGCTGGCCTGACCAAGGCTGCACACATCCCGTGAGGGAAGAACAAAAGTGAAGGCAAATCCCTTCCTTTACCTATTTCCCATAATCCAACAGCTGATCTCCATTCAAGTCGGTTGCCATTCACTGTTTTAGGTGCATTCTTTGTCATTGAGTCTCTCCCCGAGAGTGATGTCCATCTCGATAGGCACTTCTAGTGCTGCTTTTTTTGATGCTGATCTCCAGATGTAAGGATGTTTTACGTTCCACATCAGTGGCAATGGATTGTAAATGAATGGTTTCCTTTGTCACACGAAAGAAATTGAGCCAGCTAAGTGAGGGAAAGCATTTCTTGCGATCAAACATGAGAGTGTTGTTAAGGCAGTATTTGGGGAATTGTGGACAGATTTTCTGTCCTTCATAAGGAGTGATCTCCTTACCACAGAGAGAGTGAAGAGGAGATCCACCAGATTAATCCTTGGGATAATGGCATCATAAGGAGTGAGTAAAGTTTGATTTGGAGTGCTTTCAGAGAATAAGAGGTGATTGCATTGAACAGTGAGGTGGAAGGGACAATCACTCCTTATATTCTAAACAGATAATGAGATGGTGATAAATTCCATGTCTGCTGTTTCACTCAGGATGCATGATTCTGGATAATTGAAGTGCCTCTGAGGACGTTACGCCCACCCTGCACAACCTCCACTCCCCAATGTGACTGAGAGATAGAGAGATCTAGGTTTTGAATAAACTATCACTACATTAATATAGTGCAGTTGGTGTGTAATCCTGCACTGAGTGTCATATGATCCACCACCCTGACAGCAGCCACAATATCTTACTTCTAAAACAGTTAACTATTCCCACCAGCTTCTGACATTCATGAAGAACATGAATCCATCTACTCAGAGACGTCTATAAGACACAGGATCAGAAATTAGGCCAGTTAGCCTTTCGCGACTGCCCATCATTCAACCATCGCTGATAGATTTCTCAAATTGATTCTCCAGCCTTCTCCTCGTAATTTTTCATCCCCTGGATAATCAGGAACCTATCTAAAGCCGTCTCAAATAGACTTAATGTCCTGGCCCCCATTGCATTCTGTGGCAATAAATTTGAAAGATTCGACATTCTCTGGTTAAATACATTTCTGCTTTTCACTGTTCTAAAAGGTGTTCCCTTTCATCTAAGTCTCTGGCCTTGAGCTCTCATTCAATGGAAACATCTTATCAACATCAACTCTGTCCAGGTAATTCAGTAGTCTGTGCTACCATTAAATTCTGTCTCACCCTTCTAAACTTTACCGAGGATAGGCCCAGAGCCTACGAACATTCCTCATATGATAATCTTTTCATTCCTATGTCTATTCTCGTGAAAATATTCTGCACATGCTCCAGGGCCACAACATCCTTCCTGAGACATAAGGCTGAAAAATTCGCAGAATACTCCAAATGTGGTCTGACCAGAGACTTATACAACCTGTTTTATATTAAATTCCTTTCGTAATAAATGCCATCAACAATAAATGCAATTGCCGTCCTGATGAATGCCTCAACCTGCAAGCTTATCTTGAAAGAACCCTGCAATATAACTCCCAATTCCCTTTGTACTTCAGATTTCTGGATTTTCTCCTCATTTAAAAAAAAATAGACCATGCCTCTATTCTTCATGCCAAATTGCATGACCACACACTTTCCAACATTGGAATGCATCTGTCAATCTCCTTCTTCAGCCTCTCCGCCTCCTCAATACGACCAGTCCATTTGCCTATCTATGTATCGTCTGCAAACGTAGCCAGAGTACACTCAGTTCCATCATCTAGATTGTTAACGTAACAAGAAAAAAGGTAGGATTCCAACACTGAATCTTGTAGAACACCACATGCCACCGACTGCCATCCTGAGAAGGACTATTTTATCTGCACAGTCTGCTTTGTGCCAGACAGACAAGCTTCCCTTCATGCCGCTACCTTACCTCTAACACCACGGACCTTATCATATCCAGTCATCTCCTGCGTGTTACCTTGTCAAAGGCCTTCTTGAAATCCAGGTGGATAACATCCAGTGGCTGTGCTTTGTTTAGCCTGCTCATTTCCTCTTCAAATAATTCCAACAGATTTGTCAGACATGATCTTCCCTTGATGAAGTGATTTTCTCCCATTTTACCAAACATTTCCAAGTATTCAGAAATCTCATCCTTCACAATGGATTCCAGGATCGTACCCACGACCGAAGTTAAGCCATTAATTGTTGATTTTTTTGTCTTTTTCCTCAATCTCTTGTTACAATGGGGTGTCACGTTAGTGGGTGTCCAGTGCTCTGGGATCGTTCCTTACTCTAGTGATCCCCAAAAGATCACCACTATCCCCCCACACCTTCTTCAGCTATCTTCCTTATATCTCTGGGATGTAGTCCATCCGGTCCAGGATAATTAACCTTCTGCTTGTCATTCAGTTTTTTTCTACCATGCTCTTCATGGTGCTGGGCAGCGTACTCAGCTCTGGCACCTCACTATCTTGAATGTTAAGGTATTAATCGTATCTTCCACCGTGACCAATTTTTTCAGTTCCTCGGGCTATTCTTGTTCCCCAATACTACCTCTCCAATATCATTTTCCAGCAGTCCAATGCCTACTTCTGCCTCTCTTTTGTACTTTATATATTGAAATAAGCTCTTACAGACTTATTTTATGCTAGTGGCTAGCTTAGCTCCATATTTAATAATCTCCCTCCTTATTTTATTTTGTTTGCTCTCCGTTTTGTCTTTGGAAGCTTCCCAATCCTCTGGTTTCCCATTGACCCTCGCCAGATTATATGCATTCTCATTTGCTTCTATGCTGTCCCTAACTTCCCTAGTCAGCTATGGTTGCTTCATCCTCTCTCTATCATGCCTCTTTTTCCTCAAGATAAATCTCTGGTCCATCTTGAATTGCTTCAAATATCTCCTGTCATTGTTTGTCCACAGTCTTTCCTTCTGGACCTGTATCCCAGTTAATTCTACCTAGTTCCTCTCACATGCCTCTGTAATTGCCTTTATCCAGCTGTAATACCATTACTTCTGATTCTAACTTCTCCGTCTGAAATTGCAGAATAAGTTCAATCATATTATGATCACTGCCTCCTATTATTTCCTTCATCCAAAGCTCTCCTCATCTAGTCTGCCTGCTCAAGCTGCTTCAAAAAGCCATATCACAGACATTCCCCAAATCCATTTTCCTGCAAACCACTATCAACCTGAATTCCCAGTCCAGCTGCATAATGAAATCCCACATAATCACTGTAACGTTGCCTTTCCTACAGATCTTTCTATCTCCTGTGTATCTTACACCCCAGCTCCTGACTACTGTCTGGCGGCCTGTACATAACTGCAGCAGCATTGTTTCAGCTATTTGATTTGCCAGTTCTACCGACACAGATTCTACACCATCTGAGATTACTTCATTGCTTCTAATTGATTCAATTCCATTACTTACGAATGAGACAAATCTGTCTCTCTGCCCACATGCCTATCATTTCGGCAGGATGAATACCCACTGAAATTCAGCTCCCACTCCTGATCCTCTTGCAGTGATGTCACTGTGATGCCCTCCATGTCATGCATGCTAACTTCTGTATGAGCCACAAGCTTATTTACATTATTTCTTCTACTGCTTGCGTTCCGATATAACAGTGCAGTTCTGTATTTATCGTCCCTCTTCTCATTGTCATTTGCTTGTCCAGCCATTGGTACCAACACGAACCCTGGCCACTGACTCATTCCCCTCCCACTCCAAGTTCGTCTGCACCCCAGATGACATATCCCAAACCCATGTACCAGGTAGGCAGCACAACCTTCAGGACTCTCAATCCTGGCCACAGAGAATGTTCAAGGTTTGTGAGAAGATTTGTAGCTCGTGTGCTCGTTGTTGTGGTTCTTTTTGCCGACCTGGGAATTTGTGTTGCAGACGTTTCTTCCCCTGTCTAGGTGACATCCTCAGTGCTTGGGAGCATCCTGTGAAGGGCTTCTGTGATCTTTCCTCCGGCATTTGTAGTGGTTTGAATTTGCCGCTTCCGGTTGTCAATTCCAGCTATTGGTTGCAATGGCCGGTACATTGGGTCCAGGTCGAAGTGCTTTTTGATTGAATCTGTGGATGAGTGCCATGCATCTAGGAATTCCTGCATCAAAATCTCTGGACTCAAAGCAGAAGTGGTAATACAAATATTAGAACAAACAGTCTTACCGCAAATTCAACCCAAACTCTGGGTCAGATTTGTAATCGCCAAAAACGGATATCCCCGCAATTTCATCAACAGATGCCGAAGGGACAGACAACGGAACGAGAACATGCCGCAACCCAAAGGACTAGCCACACTACCATACATCAAGAGCATTTCTGAAGTGACAGCCAGACTACAGCGACCGCTAGGATTCATAACAGCACACAAACCAACAGCCACTCTCAGACAACTTACCAGAACGAAGGACCTGATACCCAGCATGAGCAAAACCAATGTAGTGTACAAAATCCCATGCAAGGACGTTACAAACCACTACATAGGATAAACAGGAAGACAGCTAACGATCCGCATCCATGAACACCAACTAGCCACGAAACGACACGAACAGCCAGGGAATTTCTTGAGGCATGAAATTCATCAACAGATTCAATCAATAAGCACATCGACCTGGACCCAATATACCGGCCTTTGCAACGGACAACTGGAACTGGCAACCGGAAGCGGCAGATTCAAAACACTATAAATGCCGGAGGAAAGATCACAGAAGTGCTTCGCAGGAGGCTCCCTACCACTGAGGATGTCACCTAGACAGGCGAAGAAACGTCTGCAACACAAATTCCAAGTTCGGCGAACAGAACCACAACATAGAATATTATCTATGCCTCTAACTATACTACCTGCAGTTATCCATAATTGAGCAGCCCAGTGAAACAGCAATGCTGCCTCACAGTGATAGGGATTCGGGTTCAATTCCAATCTCTGGAAACTGTCTGTGTGGACTTTGTACATTCTTCCCGTGGCTGCATTGGGAGCATAACCTCTTTTCTCTCTCCACAGTATGTCTCTGTATTTGTTTCGGATTTTTACAATCTATTGTATTTTTTCTTTTATTTGATGGAGAAATGTTGTAAATGTGACAGTTTTTTGTAAAAGCAGTCGTGGTTCACGGATTCCCCTGGATGTTTAGGAATCTTGTCCGGCCATTTGTCTGAGAGCAGTCTCCCTGGATACCCACTCCATCTCTTTCAATCCCTCAGTCCATCGTTACTGCATGAAGCCTTTCCTTTGCCACCTCTGGGGCTCCCCACACCCCATTGCTTGGCACTGGATACTCCCTTCACAGGACTGTGCACACAACGATACTGGGCACTTACTCACCCGCTGGGGATGCTAGGTAAAGACCCTGCCATTGAAAGGAATAGAAGAAATTAAATCCAATTTAATAGCAAAGCAGAGTAAACAGGCTAAATGACATCATCTGCTCTGACATTGTACAGTCTTCTGTTTATCCTCGTCAATCTTCAAATAAATGGTCCATATGTCTACCTTGTCAATCAGATTTGGTGCAGGTGTTAGATATCGGATCCTCAGGCCATTGGAATCAGTCAGTGGGCTCCACCTTCTTGGTTAATGAGGTCACACTTACATTATTATTATCACGACCATCCACTTTAAAGAAAAGGCCTTGCTGGAGTTGTGCTGAAAGGATATTTGAATTTTGGAGACACTAGAATGTGTCACGTGCGAGTGAGGTTAGGAAGAGGAAGGTAGTACAGCTAAATAGCTGAAAATGTGTTGCTGGAAAAGCGCAGCAGGTCAGGCAGCATCCAAGGAACAGGATAATCGACGTTTCGGGCATAAGCCCTTCTTCAGGAATCCTGTTCTCTGTTCCTTGGATGCTGCCTGACGCTGCGCTTTTGCAGCAACACATTTTCAGCTCTGATCTCCAGCATCTGCTGTCCTCACTTTCTCCAGTACAGTTAAATACACGGCCTAAGAGCTGGTAGCACTTCTGATATTTTGATCATGGCGCTTCCTGACTCGATAGAATACACCCAAGGAGGACGGGGTGGACCTGAACTGGCAGCAATCTCTGATATGTGGATTATTGGGATTCCCGGGTTAGTAGGCTGGAGACAGTCGTTTAAAGTGAAATTATTATCCAGCCCTCTATCGAAATCGGTTCATGTGTAATGCAATGTACAGATTGACGTGACAAAGGAGTAAACTGTAATTGTCTGTCTACAATGTTTTCTGCTTTACTGACAGTCTTTTGTAATCTCCTGTCACCGGAAAATAGCAGCAGATAATACTTCCGGGAATCTCAAACCAAATATCATGTCAGTGTGTGATATGTTTGGCTGAATAGTATCTATTTAAATGCAAGTATTATTATGGGTAAACAGATGAATTTAGAGCCTGAATAGGACTACGATGTTGCAAACATTATAGGGACTTGGTTGAGAAAAAGACAGGACTAGCTGCTCAACTTTCCAGGGTTTTGCTGTTTTAGATTAGGTAGAGGGGAAGCCAAAAGAGGCGGAGGAGTTGCATTACTAATCAGGGAGGTTGTTACATCTTTACGTAGGACGTATTGGAGGACTCATCTACTGAGGCAACATGAGGCGAGCTCAAGATTTGATGGATGCATGTGTTAGGATTGTACTGTAGTCCCTACAACAGCTACCGAGAGATTGAGGGACAAATATGTCGGCCGATTATAGAAACGTGTATTAAAAACAGAGTTGCCAACGTGAGTGACTTTAGCATCCTCAATATTGACTGGGAGTCCCTTAGATCAAGAAGCTTAGACCGGGTATAATTTCTGAAGTGCATCCAAGAAAATTATTTGCAGCGGTATGGGGCTTGTCCAACTACAGGACGGGCCATACTGGACCTCGTATTAGACAATGAGTCTATCCAGTTGACTGACCATTCACTAGAAAATCATTTTGGAAACAATGATCACAATGCCCTTGGGTTTGAGAGAGCTACGATCGTGAAATAAGACAGGACCTTGAGGTAGTGAATAAATTGGTGGAAGGCAAATCCACATCAGGCAAAAGCGGATGGGGAGGAGCTGCTATCAGGCAAATCCACATTTTGCATGGTGGAACTGTTTATTAAATCATGATTTCACTATCGTCTGGTGAATACCCTCCAAACTGCTCGAATATCAGTCTATTTTTTTGAACAGATATTTATAGGACACTCCATGACAGAAAACAGCAAGAGATAATGGATGATTGTGTACTGTGTCCTTCGCAGGACCAGCTTGTTTCTCCAGGCACTGAACGTCTTTATTATGGGTCGGAGATCTTCAGATTTTATATGGCACAGACGGAGGCAATTTAGCCCATCCTACATCCACAAGCTCTCCAACTGCACTATCCTAAAGCAGAGAGAATTATTGGAGATGCACACACACACACACACACAGAGAGAGAGAGAGAGAGAGAGAGAGAGAGAGAGAGAGAGAGAGAGAATGAAACAGAAAGAAGGAATATGAATGGAGATCAGCAAAGTGGATAGAAAGTGAAGCGACTGACTGAGTGGGAGAAACGATTGTTAGAAGAGAGTGAAGCTGGATAGATCAGAAGGCACCATGAGGAAAATAGGCAGAAGATGGAAATGTTATTTTGATATTACGCTGGACTGAAGGCCTTTGTCTGGTGCCATACCCTGTGAGCACTGTGCTGATATTGTCTGTCATCTCAGATCATTTATCTCCAATAACATCACAGAGCTAGGTTGCTGACAGTTAAACGGAATCCAATAGACAAATTGATTGGTTCCAGGGAGAAGTTTGATTAACTTCAATAGATAGGACGGCACGTTGGCACAGTGGTTAGCACTGCTGCCTCACAGCGCCTGAGACCCGGGTTCAATTCCCAACTCAGGCGACTGTGTGGAGTTTGCACGTTCTCCCCGTGTCTGCGTGGGTTTCCTCCGGGTGCTCCGGTTTCCTCCCACAGTCCAAAGATGTGCAGGGTCAGGTGAATTGGCCATGCTAAATTGCCCGTAGTGTTAGATAAGGGATATATGTAGGGGTATGGGTGGGTTTCGCTTCGGCGGGTCAGTGTGGACTTGTTGGGCCGAAGGGCCTGTTTCCACACTGCAATGTAATCTAATCTAAAAAAAAGATTGGGCGAACAGCAACAGGAACTGATAAGCCCCGAAAGATTGCGTGTAGGACTGGACCAGAGAATCTCAGTGAAGCGGAACATTGACAAAGGGGAAATCAACATCTCAGCTGTGGGCCAAATAATGATTGATAACGTTTGCACAGCACTTCCATGGTTTTGTAATTCACATTTCAATTTATACAGCTCAAGGTCATCAGTGCATTTTAACAATCTTATCTGTTTTTACTTTCCATATTTTGGAATGCACAACAAGTCATTTTGTTCCTGTATTTTCTGTTGCATAAGCATATTGTATTATTGTGGAATAAAGGACGTGTTCTGATGGTACGGCCTTCACCTGAACAATTCTGGGACCAGAGTCCTAACAAATCACATAACTCGGGCTGCGGTCCGATCTTCCAACACATTTTTAGGTTTGGGTGGAGTTTCAGTTGTAGGGGAAATTAGAAAACTCGAATTCAAAGAGGTGGTAAGAGTGCAGAACGCAGGAGAATCTCCAGCCCAGGCACAGATAGGACTAAGTGTATTGAAAATTTAAAAATTTAACTTCAAGCACACTGGACAGACAAATGAAATTGATAGGAGGCACGGTTAATGCAGGACTGAGAGTGTTGTATCTAAATGCACACCGTATAAGAAATGAAGTAAATGAGCTTGTAGCGCAGATTGAAATTGGTAGAGACGTGCTGAAAGGGGTCACGATTGACAATATTCAACGATATGCATCCTATCGAAAAGATACATTGGTGGGAGGAGTAAAAATAAAAATAAATCAATCGTAAGAATCCTGGTCTCCTTACGATTAGAAGTATGTTGTGAAACTTGAAAGTAATCAGAAAAGATTCACAAGGATTGGACTATTTGAGCTACATGGAAGTTGAATAGGCTGGGGCTGTTTGCCCTGGAACGTCAGAGGCTGAGAAGTGACCTTATAGCGGTTTAGAAAATCACAAGGGGCATGCAGGGAATAAATACACAAAGTATGTTCCTTGGGGTGGGGGGAGGAGGAGAACTGGACGGCATGGGTCTAGGTTGAGAAGGGAAAGATTTAAAAGGGACCAAAAGAGCAAGTTTTTTCATGCACAGTATGGTGTGTGTATGGAAACAACTGTGGAAGGAAGTAATGGACACTAGTCCCATTCCAAGATTTAAAAGGCATCTGGATGGGTATGTAAATAGATGGTGTACGACGGTTATACGCCAATTGCTGGCAAATGGAACTAGATTAGGTTGGGTAATCTGATCGACAAGGACGAATAGGACAGAAGGATCTGTTTCCATGCTGTACATCTCTCTGACTGTATAACGTTCTGACTGAATGACACAAAATAGGGTCAGATGGCGCAAAATCAGTGTGGGTCGAATACAGTATCCCGAAAGGTTGATTAAAGAAACATAGATGGCGTTATGTTCAGGATTCCAAAAAGTAGTCAGGAGCTGCGGAACAATATATACCAGGAGATAGGAAAGATGCATAGAAAAGGTAAAGTACAGTAGTCATGGGGGATTTCAATATATGGGGGGACTGGGAAAATCAGATTGGTAGTAGATTACAAGAAAAAAGAATTTGTGGAGTATCTTCGATATGGTGTTTGGAGCAGCTTGTGGTGTTGTCCACTCAGGAACAGACAATACTGGGTTTAGTGTACTGCAATGAGGCAGGTTATTTAACAGGACTTAAATGGAAGGAAAACGAAGGAAGCTGTAATCATAACATGATTGAATTTATTCTGCAATTTGAGAGGGAGAAGATAGAATCAGAGGTAATGGTATTTCAGTTGTATAAAGTCAACTACAGAGGCATGAGGGAGGAGCTGGGTAGAATTGACTGATGGGGTCTAGCATGAAAAACAGTAGAGCAGGAGTATCTGGGAGTAATTCAGGAGACACAACGGAGATTCTTCCCGCGAACAAAGAAGAATGGTACGGGGAGGATGAAGCAACCATGGCTGACTAGGTTAAAAAACAGACAACATCCGGTTATAGTCCAACAGGTTTAATTGGAAGCACACTAGTTTTCAGAGTGCGGCTTCGTTCAACAGGTGTTTGTGTAGGACGTCAGGGACAGAATAATAGCAAAAGAGCAAGCATATAATGTGACAAAGGACAAAGGAAAACCAGACGATTTGGAAGCTCACAAAGACCAACAGAGGACAACAAAATAATAAGTATGGAAGGAGGAGATTAAATATGAGGGTAATCTTGCCAGATTAATCAAGGAAAATTGTAAGATTTTCTTCAGATGTAAAAAGGGCAAAGGCGAGACAAAAGTAGACATTGGACTGCTGGAAAATGGCACAGGACAGACAGTAATGGGGAACAAAGAAATAGCCGGGAACACGAATAATTTCCCAGTCGTTCAAGAATGTGAAGGGACAAAGCTCAGTATGTCACCCATCGCCAAGGCAAACAGGGTAGAAAAGCTAAATGGGCTGAGCATGAACAAATCACCTGGACCAGAAGGACTACCCCACAGAGTTCTAAGGGAGAAAGCTCAGTGGTAGAGGAGGAGTTCGTGGTGATCTTTCTGGAACCATTAGAATCAGAGAATGTCCCAGAGGACTGGAATAGCGGTAATGTAAAATCCCTGTTTAAAAAGGGAATAAGGCAGAAGATGGAAAATTACAGACCAAATAGCCTAACCTCAGTCGCGGGCAAGGTCCTGGAACCGATCGGGAAGGATAAGATTTCTGAATATTTGGAGGTGTATAGTAATATAAGGCAAAGTCAGCATGGTATCATCAAGAGGAGGTCATACCTGACACATCTGCTCGAACATTTTGAGAAAGTAACGAGCAGCTCAGACCCAGGAGCGCCAATGGATGTCATTGCCCGGGCCTTTTGACTAGTTCCACACTGAAGACTATTGATTAAGGTAAGGGCCCATGGTGACCGAGGCAAAGTGCTAGCATGGATAGAAGTTTGGCTGCTTGGCAAAAAAATAGGTAGTGGGATAAAATGTTACTTCTTAGGATGGCAGCTGGTGATATAATGTGTTCTGCAAGACTCAGTGTTGGGATAACTTTTTACAATGTACATTAATGATCTAGATGATGGGACGGAGGATAAACGGAGGAACATATATTCAAAGATATGTAGAGGGACAGGTAGCACTGAAGAGGCAGAGAAGCTGCACAAGGATTTGGACAGGTGAGGAGATGGGAAAAGCAGAGGGAGATAGAGTAAAACATGCAGTTGTCTGAGGTCATGCACTTTGCTACGAAGAATAGAGGCATGGACTATTTTCTAAATGGGGAGAAAATTCAGAAGTCTGAAATGAAAAGAGTTTTGCGAATCCTAGTACAGGCGTCACTCAAGGTAAACGTGCAAGTTGAGTCAGTAGTTAGGAAGGAAAAAACAATGAAGGGATTTATTTCGAGAGGAATTGAAGTTAAAAGCGGGGATGTACTTACAAGGCACTGAAAAGCTCTGGTCAGGTCACATTTCGATTATTGTGTGCAATCTTTGATTTTATATCTCAGCAGATATGTACTGGTCCTGGAGCATATTCAGAGGAGAATCAATGGAATGGTCCCAGAAATGAAAAGCTTAACATATGAAGAACGTTTGAGGGCCTGGGTCGATACACGATGGTGTTTAGAAGGATGAGGGGGAATCTAATTCAAACGTACAGAATACTGAATGACCTGGACAGAGTGGAGTTTTGAAAATTGTGTCCATTGGTGGAAAAGACTAGGATCCGTGGCAGACATAGACCAGATCGAAGACCTTTTAGAACAGAGTTAACGAGTAACTTCTTCAGCCAGAGCATTGTGAGTCTATGGAATTCACTGCCAAAGAAGGCAGTGGAGGCCAGGTCATTGAGTATATTTAAGCCTGCGTAGGATAGGTTCTCAATTGTAAAGAGGATCAATGGTTATGGGGAGAACCCTGTAAGAATGGGTTTAAGACATTTATCAGCTTTGATTAATGTTTGAGCAGACTGGATGAGCTGAATGGCCAAGTTTCTACTCCTATGTCTTCTAGTCGTACGGTCTTTCGTAATATTTGCTCTCCTCAGTCCTCATTGTAGACTTATACTTGCATCTGATCTTCAAATGATTTGTAAAGAGGAGCGTTCTAATACAGATGAATTGGCAATATCATGTTCCCTCACTCTCGTCTCAGCTGCCATGTCCCCCAATTCTGAATGTTTTCTATCTCCACCCCAATGCCACATTGTAATTGAAGGCCTGTAAGTGGCACTTCATCACAGTTGATTGGCATTAATAAATCAACAGCATGACCCTCACCTGCCCTCTCTGATCTTGGATTAACAATCTGAATTGCATTTGTCAGGGATAATTCACTGTTAACATATCCATGCCGTTTGTCTATTATAACCCCATGTTGTCTTAGGCACATTTTCCTGTCAGATTATCGACTATAAAAATTATCTGAATGTTTTATTTATATTGTAATGACTGATCAATGGTTGCAGACTGTATATTTCCAATTATAAACAGAGAAACGCATTTATGTTCTGACAATCCTCTGTCATTACTCCCACATTCAATTCAGATTGAATGATAACACACAATCAATTTACCATCTCAAACATTCCTTCCCTCAGTCACCCTCACATCTCCCACTCTGAATGTGTAACTTTTATACGTTATTTTGAAATTTAATAATAATTCTATTGAATTGAAATGGGTCAACTGGAGCTATTTGTTCGGCGACTGTGATTAATGTCAGTGCTGTGGATCCTAAGTTTGTCACTGGAGGATTAGCCTCTTCTTCACCTAAGGACTGGTTCGATGTGATATCCCATAGTATGAGCAGGAGCACCATCGACAGCACTAAGGGATCAGCAGCTCCAGAGAGAGGGGAAGGGGAGATTAGAATCTGAGAACATTAGACTGGATCAATCCAACAATGAAGAGGAGTTTATCCGAAGGTCTTTACGACCTTTCTCAACCTTGAATATCATTAGCAACACGGATCGAAGATATCCTTTCGATTACTCAAGGTGGTTACTATCCCATCCTCGCTTTAGTTGGTGTTCTTAGTAAGTCATTCTCTTTGTCTCTTAAACCGGGCTGAACTGTGTTTCTGCACATGTTAGATAAATTTTGGAAAAGCGGAAGTCAGTGTCTTCACTTCCAGTCAAAAATTCCTTTCGTGATAAATTCTATCAAGCAAATTACTATTTATAAATAGCTCGGTGATATACGATAAGGAACCAGGCTGATCTCAAACTCCATTATCCTTCCAGACCTGCGCAGATCTACATTTCTATATCTTCCCCACTCACCAATCCTGCCCAGCACCACCATTGTGATGTCCCGGTCTAATCGTCAGCCTCAGTGCAACTTCTGAATAAACCTCTTTATTTGTGCCGCTATGAAATCTGGATTCATCTGTTTCAAGTCCCTTCTAATCATATGTCCATGCGCAAGAATTGTACTTGAAATGTTTAAGTTGTTCTCTCCACAGAATCTGTCAGACAGGAAGATAGTGCGTGGTGCCCAAGTCATTGACTCTTCATGAAGAGGCACAGAATAATAATCTGTTGATGTCTCATGAAGCAAATTGATGGAATTTACAAGAAACCATCATTATTTGTAATAAACAGAAGCCCATCTGCTTGCACTATGTCTTTCAGAGAAGGAAATGGGTTATCCTTTCTTGGTCAGGTCTCCTTGTAACTGCAAACCCACAGCAATGTGGTTACTCTTTACTGTCCACTGGAACAGCTGGACCAGCCACTCAGTTCAAGATAGGGATAACATGCTGGTCTTAGCAGGGCTTCATATGCCCCGTGAAAAAGAACAAAATTAAAGATAACTCCCTTCTGCTTCCTGTTTCCCATAATCCTACTGCTCATTTCCATCAGGTAGGCGACTATTCCTTATTTTAGGTGTATTACATCTCATTGCGTCTGTTCCCGAGAGTGATGTCCATCTCGATAGGCACCTCTGGTGCTGGTTTTATTGACACTGACATACAGATGTAAGGAAGTTGTAAATTTCGCATCAGTGGCAGTATATAGAGAATGATGCTTTTTACGCCATAAGCAAGAAATGGAGACAGTGAAGTGAGGGAAAGTAATTATTGTGATCATCCCTGAGAGTGTTGTTGAGGCAGTATTTGGGGTATTGTCCACAGATTTTCTCTCCTTTATAAGGAATGATCTCCTTACCACAAAGACAGTGCAAAGGAGTTCCACCAAACTAATCTCTGGGATGATGGTACCATGAGGAGTGAGTGAAGATTAATCTGTCGCTCTGTGAGAGAATAAGATGGGATTGCACTAGACCTTCAGGGGAATGGACAATCTCACATGATGTTCTAAACAGACACTGATACGGTGATACATCCCACGGCTTCTTTATTTACGAAGTTTATGAAATTCTAGATACTTTTATTAGCTCTGAGAAGATTCCCCCCAACCACCCACACTCCCCATATCAATGAGAGAGCAGGAAATCCAGAATTTGAATAGAAACTCCACATATTAATGCAGTGCATTTAGTGTGTGATCCTGCATTGAACATCATGTTGTCCACAATCCCAACCTCAGCCACAATACGTTCAATCTAAAACAGTTAACTATTCCCACCAGCTTCTGACCCCCACGGAGAACGTGGGTCAGCCTTTTCGGAGATGCAAGATGTCTCCTTGAGACTTGGCAGAAAACAGCTCGCTTCCCTCTTCACTGCCAGCAAACCACGTTAAAGTAGCATATGTTCCACCGACAATGGAACCACGATGAACATCCTGATCTGCTCCTGTGATTTGCCATATTGGACCATCAGTGATATCCTCCTGTTCCTGTATAAGCCTTTGCGAGACTGAATGGTCTCTTCTTGATCACGTCTAACAGTTTCGAGAGACTGTTTGGGCTCCACCTGTTCCTGCTTTAACAGTTCGATGTGCTGACCAGACCTCTCCTCTTCCTATGTAACAGGTTTGAGTATTGAATGTACTGCGACTCTTCCCGTTCAGTAGTTTCGATGGGCTGAATGCTAACTCATATTCGTGTGTAACCCACTTGAGATACTCATCTTTTAACTGTGGAAATGTGTAGTGTCTGGCCGTGCTGTTACGGGAATGTCACCGATACTTTAATGGCACAAACTGGATAGCTGTCCGGGTCTTGCTGCACATGGACACAGACTGCTTCAGGAGCTGAGGCGGGAAAATGTTATGAACATGGTGTGATCTTCAGTGATCATCCCCATTTCGATTGTAATGATGGGGAAGGACATTGCTGATGCAGCTGAAGATGATTGTGGCCAGGAAGCTACCCTGAGGATCTCCTGTAGGGATATCCCGGGACTGAAAGGATTGATGTCCCCCAACCATGAACATCTTCCTCTGACCCCCCAGTGGAGAGATTGTGGCTAATTCCTATTAAATTTAATTTAGTCAACGATTCTTTATACCATCTTGAGTCAACCCCGGCCTTGATATCAGGGTGTGTCACTCTTACATGAGCTGCTGTGTTCACCTCTTTAGAACATACAAATAGGTTATAGTGTATGGTTGGGGACTGTAACCTTCTCACAGTGGATAGTGAATGTCAGAAATTATCTGGTCGAGACAGTTCGGGGAGCTAGATCACTGAAAGTATTTACAGAAGAGATCGGTGGGTTTTTCACCTGACATAGAATTGAGGGATGTGAAGTATTGGGAAATAAAGTAGAATTGATAACAACAGTTGATCATCCATAATCTTATACAATGGCACGGCAGGCCTGACATTCCGAAATAACATCTGATCCTGTTCCTTATGTTCTCATATTCTGTAATTAAAAAGTTAATGTTTGTAATTTTCCCGAACATTCCTTTTTTAGACGTTACAGTTAGAGAGAGCAAAGTATTTTATGAGTCATCTCTGGGTGAGGTATGGTGACTGTATTCACAGTGAATCTGGGTCTGCACCATAATCAACGAATGAAGCACAAGTTTCAGAGAGGAGACATTCTATTAATAGACCAGATGCGTATTTTGAGCCCAGCCTTGATTTTGAATTAACATTTATCAACCCATGCCAAACTGTGTGACAATTATAAGGGATAGAAGAAGATCCTGTATTACCGTTCACCAGGTATTTCCAGCAAGTGGCCTCCATCCAATCCGGTGCAGGAGCTGTGAAAGGCTGAATGGAATATATGAACATCGGACTGAGGAGTAGGAGTGGGCCATTAGGCACTTTGTCTTTGCTCTGTCAAGCACTAAGATCGTAGATGATCTGATTGTGGTCTCAGCAATACTTCTTCTGTACGTGCACTATTGTCCTACATTCAATTGTCTATCAAATAATTAACAGGCACAACATTGAATAAATGTAAACATCCAAGCACCACAAACCTCTGGGGAAGCTCACTTCCCACTTGAACAGTCCTTTTAGAATTTGTCATTCGTGCTCCAATCAATGTTGCAGGGTCAGTGTTTCCTTTTGCAGTCACATTGCTCCACTGTTTACAACAAATTTCAAAGTTTAGTGATATGGCTAATGATATAAATGTCAACCTGGCTCGTCTTCTAGAAAAATGTGAAAAACACACACACACACAACTTAAGACAAAACAGAAACTTGAAAGCTTTCCAGAGTTTCATAATAGTTTAACTCATAACAAGTGGATAGAAGAAAGACTGTCCCAAATGTTATTCTGTCCACTGAAGTTATTAGATTAGATTCTCTACAGTGTGGAACCAGGCCCTTCGGCCCAACAAGTCGACACCGACCCCCCGAAAATTAACCCACCAAGTGCCATTTCCCTCTGGCCAATGCACCAAACACTATGGGCATTTTAGCATGGATAATTCACCTGATCTGCATATTTTTGGACCTGTGGGAGGAAACCAGAGCAAACCAACGCAGACACGGGGAGAATATGCAAACTCCACAGAGACAGTCGCCCGAGCATGGAATCAAACCTGGGACCCTGGTGCTGTGAGGTAGCAGTGCTAACCACTGAGCTGCCATGCCGCCCATTTTGCTCAGACAACCTACTTGTGATGTGATTTCTCCCAGAATAGTTGGAGTTAACTGAATGCCCTTTGCTTCAGACGTTAGGGAGATTCCAATGAATCTCTCATCAGGGATTCTCCACGACTCATCAGGTAGAGGTGAGTCAGAAATTTACTGTTGTCAGGTGGAACAAAATAAGATAGAGGGATCAATCGGCTGCTGCTTCTCAGGCAGGGAACATTGTTCTGCCTCTCTGTGTTGAAACATGCAATCATGTCAACTGAACACCAAACTGGACCACGTCCGCTCGTCGTGAACATTCTCTGGAATGGATCAGAATGGACGATATGCAAGTGCATCATTGCTGTTCTTATACACAGTGCCTTTCATTAGCAAAGGAGAAAATTCCTGTTTTATAATTTGATGATATGTTGGTACGCATATGCTTAATTTTCAAAAATCGTTTGATATCTTTATAATATCTGTGCTAAAATGAATACATTTTATTCTTAAAATTTATTCCACAGTTTTTGTCTCTCTGAGAATTGAAAATATGCATCCAGCTGATTTTCCTCAAAATCGTGTATGCTTCAAAATGATTTCTTATCCAAGTCCAAAACTGATAATGTTTCAGAACAAAAGGCCTTCATTCCAGGAAGGTGTGACCAAAACATTGTTGATAAGCTTCTAAAACTTTTTTTATTTACGTTAAGGGATCAAAACTGCACATAATGTGTCAGATGTGGTATTAGCTACGCCCTGTACAGAAGTAGACTCGGAAAATGTGATGCAGGAAAAGCACAACAAGTCAGGCAGCACCCTACTAACAGGAAACTCGATGTTTTGGGCACAGTCCTGTTGAAGGACTTATACCCGTGACGCCAATTCTCCTGCTCCTCGGATGCTGCCTGATTGGCTGTGCTTTTCCAGCCTCATACTGTTCGACTCTGATCTTCAGCAACTGCACTCCTCACTTTTACCGGTACAGATGCACTAAAACATTCCTGATTAAACCTGGTACCCTTTGCCAGAAACGCAATCATTCCACTTAGCTTCCAAATCACTAACAGTAAGTGCAGAGTAACTACATATGATGCGTGTACCAGGATCATGAATGCTGTCTGTATCACAGAGTTCTGCAATCTCTCTCCACTTAAATTGTTTACCATTGTTTTATCCTTCCATCCAAAATGGACAACTCACATTATGCTATATCTGGTGAACGTTTGCTCACGAATCTCCATTTGCCTACATCACATTGATGACACACGACCTCCATTTGATGACATACTGGATGACCAGCTTGGTGTTTAAGCTAATTGGGCTTTGATATATTCAGACCCTTCCTCCAGATCTTTGATGCAGATATTGATGGTTGATGATCACATAGTGATCTCTGAGGCACTCCACCAGTTACATCTTTGTAATGTGAAAATAAGCATTTATCTCTACTCTCTATTTCCTGTTAGCAACAACTTCCTGTGTAGCAGCTCAGATGTCCACATGACGTCCTGTGCAGTAAAATTGACTCACTGAGCTAAAATGATTCATTCTATTTTCCTCTATAACTCATTAAATAGGCAGCATGGTCTCCTCCAGTCTCATGATAACGATAATGACTAGTCCCCTATCTCTGTAAACAGCTTCGAGGGGTAGATGGAGGGTACAATGCATGGGATAATGGCAGCAGTATATCAATGTAACAGAATCGAGTGTGGACTGAGGGAACAACACATTGGGTAGGGCCAGCAGTATATTTCTGTAACCACATTGAAGGGTGGCTTGAGGTAACGACACATGGGGTGGGGCAGCAGTATATCTCTGTAACAGCATCGAGCGTGGATTACGAAAACAAGACAGGACGTAGGGACAGCAGCATTTCTCTGTAACAGCCTCGAGGGTGGATTGAGGGAACAACACATGGGGTAGGGACAGCAGTTGGCCATTCGGCGACACCAGTCAGAATGCTCATGACTGAACCGATTGTGTTTGACCATCCGTCTCCTGCCTGTTCCCAATCAACATTGACTCTCCTGTCCAGCAAAAATCACTCGAGCTCAGCCTTGAATATCTTCAAAAACTGAGTCTTCACTGCTCCCTGGGGATGAGGACCCTACAGATAGTACAACACTAAAGTGAAAGGGGCGATCTTATTTCAGTGTGGGACCTGTTATTTTAAACTGTGTTAACCTAACATAAAATCTCCACCTCTTTTGAAACAGAAGGACAGAATAATTAGGCATAGACATAAACCATTCAGCCCTCTAAACCTGTCCAATAGGACCACTGACTTTTTTCAATCAAATATGTATTAAACTCATTCTCTGCTCGTGTCCCAGGAAGATAATAACTGATTGCATGAGACCACACGGGCATTAAAAACGCAGAATTAGGACATTAGGCCCATCGACTCTGAATGCCATTAAATAGTGGCTTAGAGATTTCTCAACTCCATTCTCCTGACTACTCTCTGTAACTCTTGACATGCTTATTCATCAAAAACCTATCTATCTCTGTTTCATAAGCACTAGTGTCTGTGTCTCTATGGGTCCGTGTGTGCACTTGTGTGTGTTTGTTCATGTGTCTGTGTATTTGTGTATTTATATGCTGGCATCGGTTTATCTGTGTATTAGCCTCTGCGTTTTACTTGTGCTTGTGTGTATTTGGGGGCGACTGTCTATGTCTCCGTATGCCACTACTCGTGTGCGGTTCCACCTCCATATATGTACTGTGAGTGTCAGTATATTGGCGTGGTTACATATGTCTCTGTATATTTTTGTGTCTGTATCGCTCTGCAATGAGATATTTGTTGTTTTGGGAGGGAGAAAATTGTGAGAACAGACAGAAGGATTAAAGTGCGAATTGCCTTTCACTGAACATTGTTTTTTTTACTCAGTTCCAGGGACATGGATGTGGAGGAATCTCCATACGACACCTCCCGGTCTCTCTGGCTCATACCAGGATCCTCCCCACATGGTTGGGGAGGGGGTGTGGAGGCGGGAACAGATATCGCGTGCTTCACCATCTGGTTGGCCCTTTCTCTCCTATTACAGTCCGTTTCTCCTGGAATGACAGAAAGGGGGGGGGGGGGGTGAGGGAGTAGTGGTGTGAGTGTGTGTCCCTGCTGTTAATGCTGGTTTAGGTGGAGGGGGAGGGGGAATGGTGAGGTGTCCGGAGGGAGTCAGTCCACAGTGTTGTATCCATGCAGTCTTATTAGTGTTGGGAATATACTGGAGGGAGAGAGAACGCGCGGAGTGGTGGGGGGGGGGGGGGTGGTAGGTGCTGAATTCAATAGTGAGAGTGGTAGTGCCTGAGGCTTATTTGGAGATAGGGTATGAGCCTTGTTAGGTTGTAGGGGCTATAACAAATAGTTAGTGTGAGGGCGCAGAGAGAGAGTACGTTGGGGAGGATATTGATGCTTGTCCTGTGATGCTGATCATTTCTTCAGACGATATCAGTGTCGAGGTGACCCTCTCCGAATGTCTTGTTCACGTCTATCACTAATAACACCCCAGACCCTATCCATCAGATTCCACAGAATCAGTTTGGGTGGATCTTACAAATAGGAAGAAGAAGCAAGCATTAGTGTATTCGTGTATTATTTGCTCTTGTGCAAATTCTTTGCAGTATATGCTCTGTAAATTAGAGACGCAAATATGATGGGTGCTGCAGTATTATTACATGATCTCAAATTGCATCTAAACTGCGTTAACTAAGTAGCTACTAATGTTGTGAAAAATAAATTCCTTAAGCGTATAACAGGTCGGTTGAAGAGTATGTTGAGACTCAAACAAGGGAGCAGGTTATTTTGGATTTGTTGTTGTGTGGTCAGAAGGACTCATTAATAACTTTGCCCTGAGGACTAGAGACGTTAATATACTGCATTTTAAACGGCGCCTGCATACAATATCGAATGTTTGAACACGGAGTGGTAGACACGAAATGGTTGTTAGAATATTAGAATCATGGAGTCCTGCAGCTTGGATACAGGCCCTTTGGACCAAAGTGGTCCATGCCACCAAAGTGTTCATCCATGTTAATTCCATTTCCCTGTTGAATATGTTGTATTATATAGATCTGGCCAGATATACATTTTTACTGTCGACATCACTGCCGTCAGGCAAAGGAATTCAGGTGCTTGACGGCTTATTGGCACTAGTAAGATATTCATGCTGCCTTAGTATTGTAACATAAAGAAGGTAACAAATAAGAGAATGAAGTTTGGGCAGAGCATTGTTTACCTGTCACTTTTAACATTGTTTCAAATTTACAGTGCTGATCTTTAAGTGCTTGTTATTGAAGTTAGAATCAGATGGTTTGTAGGAGCTTGAGGGTGACATTCTCGTAATTTACAAAAATAAAGGGAGGTTTGGGCAGGGTGAAAAGCCGAGGTCTTTTCCACAGGCTAGGAAAATCAAATCAGGGAGCTATAGGCTTATGGTGGAAGAGGTAAGACTTAAAAGCGAGGAAGAGGGAACTGTTTTATGCACAGTCGGTGACGTGTTTATGGAAAGAGATGGGACTAGTTTAGTTTGGAAAACCTGGCCGGCATGGACAAATTGGAACAAAGATTGTGCTTGTATGCGATATGACTGTATGAATATAGAAAGCAAAGAAAAGGGAAGAAAAGATGTGATGTAAGTAAATTGGCAAGAAATATAAAAACAAGTAGTACGAGCTTTTCCATGTATGTAAGAAGAGTTAAAGAGGTGTGTGTGTGTGTGTGTGTGTGTGTGTGTGTGATCTTTGATAAAAAGGAAGTCAGGGAAGTATATTGAGGATATTTGTAGGGTGTGATTGGGGAACTGGATACAGGGAACAGACAGATAATTTACACCTGTATTTTACATCGTTCCTCACAGGTAAACGTGATGTAAATATTTCAATGGTATAAGCAAAATGGTAACAGCAGGGAAAATCTTGAGCTGTCTCTAACAGAAGGAACAAGGCAATTCTCAAACAGATTAGACCAAGGCTAAGCAGATCATCAACAATTCAGAGCTGGTTTTAAAAGAAGTGGTCACAGAGTGACTGGTGGCACTGTGTGAAATATTCCACAGCTCTCTGGATTAAAGGAATGATCCAGTGAAACTGGAGACCCTCCAATGTGGCGCCTGTCTTCAAGAAACGAGCGAGACTGAAAGCATGAAATACTTAGCCTAACCATTATTGCTGAGAATCTGTGAGAGTCTGTTATTAAGGAAGGGACTGCAGAGCATTTAGAAAAGCTTCACACAGAGTCAGCATGGTCTTGTTAAAGGCGAACTACAGTTTGCCTGTAAAATCATGCAAAGCTTTTCTGGAAATCCATGAGAATGTGACAGGTGGCCGTGATAAAGGGGGACTGGTAGACATGAGGTTTTCCAGAGATTTTCCACAAGGTATCACAAAATAAAGGTTCTTACACAAGACAGAAGCTCATAGTCTGACGGATAATGCAATAGCATGGGATGACACTTGGTAAACACTTACAAATCGGAGAGTCATGATTCATCGATCTTTCTGAAAAAAAATGTACCTACTGGAGTACCACAAATATCAGTCCGATGGCAAGAGCTGCTTACAAGAGCTGCACTCAGCTCCTGACGGCGGGAGCTGAGTGCAATATACATTCGAATTTGAGGATGACACTGACAACCAAAAGGCAGGCTGTTATGAAATGGAGAGGACTCCCAAAATAGGAGTAGTACAACGGATTAGACTGTTCCTGTATATGAAACGTAACGTCAGCATGTTGACACTGAAATGTTGGTTCATAGACTAGTTCTTGGGATGAAAGGATTGAATTATTGAATACATCAAAAATGCTGAGGCGAATACTCATTGTGGTTTAAATGAATGAGAGTGTCATTACTGAAACGGATAAGATACAGACGGGGCATGACAAGGTCGGTGTTGAGAATGTGTTTCCACACCAGAACAGAGTCTCGAAGTCAGGGATGTAGATACAGAATAAGGAATATCGATTTCACACTGAGATGTAAAGAAATGTCTTCTTTCAGAATGTAGTGAATGGCTGGAATTTCCTAACCCTGAGAGTTGGGGAGGCTGGGTCACTGATTGTATTTACAGAGGGGTGGATTCATTTGTGACATTTCAGAGAGTTGAGGACGCAACGGGTTAGCAGGAAAATGGAGTTGAGCCGTGGAGTAGATCAGCCATGTTCTTATTGAATGACAACGCAGGTTCCTATTTCTTACGTTCTTATTTATGTTTTTGGAAAATAATTGATTATTTTCCTGGAAATCATGATGTAAAGTGTTGCATTCAGAGACAGCACAGGATTTGTGTGAGTTGACTTTGTGTGGGACATGGGGGCTGTATTCAATGCGAATCTGGGCCTGTAACATGACCTACATAAGGAGCAGAAGTTACAGAGAGGAGAAGCCTGAAAAGAGGGATTGGGGGAGAGGGTCACTGCCTGACACAGCCTGGAGTTTCTAATACATTTGCCAAACTACACCAACATAGGGCTGACGGACACGACTGGGCCATTCGGCACTTTGACACTATTCCACCAGTCAATAAGGTCATGGCTCATCTCATTGTGTTCCCAGCTGCACTTTTCTCTGATTTCACAATGATCCTTGATTCACCTGTCTCTGGAAAATCAGACAAAGTCAGCCTCGATATAAAATGAAGTTTCAGCCCTCCCAATCTTCTGGGTGAGAGAATTGCTACTTGAATGAGTTCCCACTTTGTGAATTTCTCCTTACTGCGGTTCTGACTGAGGTTGAAGGGTGTCACTGTTTCCATTTCTAGTCCCACTCCTCCACTGCTCACAACAAATTTTAAATATAAACAGGTTGACGATATGGCCAATGATAAAGGTCTAAGACTGGGTCAGGTTCAGTTATCAGAACAAGCCAGTTGGATTTCTTCATTCAGCTACATGTAATTAGCAGAACTAACTGAGGAGTATGATAGATATGTGGTTCGCACTGAGGCCGCACATCACCCAAGTAGCTGGGTTGCAACCTCAGGTGAATTTCAACATTCTTCGCGTATCTCTGTGGGTTCCCTCCCAATGCTCCAGCTTCCTCCCAAAGTACAAAGATGTGCAACTTAGAGTGGATTGGCCATGCTCGATTGCTCATTGTTGAGACAATGGCCCCTTCATGGTAACCTCTGTCAGTATGGGGGAATTGAACCTGCGCTGCTAGCCTCCTCTACATCACAAACCAGCCGTCCGGCCAACTGCGTGGGAGACAGTGTAACTGTTACAGATAGAAACAAGCACAGGCAACGGGCAAGAGAAACTTTCATAACAAAGAAAATGGTACAATTCTGATAACGGTCAAGATAACAGCTGAGGATAAAAAGTTCTCTGATCAAAATTGTGTTTCATAACGGGACAAGTGTTTCGAAGCAGTGTTTGGCTGAATACAACAAAGTGAGACAAAGTGAAATAGCCAGAATTATTAATTGTGATTGGATATAAAATAAGTGCATTTTTATGCAGGAACCCAGGGAGTTGAATGACTACAAGTTCCTGCACCTGAAAATGGGAATTCTTTGGAACACTATCTGGAATGTTCCATATTCAAAGAGTGTGTCTGTGTGTGTGTGTGTGTGTGTGTGTGTGTGAGTGAGAGAGAGAGAGAGAGAGAGAGAAAGAGAGACCGCAGATACTGCACTGAGCTGGGTGGTGAGCTCAGACCATGCTCAGGCCTCCTCTGGGAAAAGAATGGATCCCCCGTTCTAGCCCATCCACTAGCACCTCTCTGCCCCTGTTGAAAAACCGTGGTGTTAGTTCCCTTTACCTGCGATACTCGGGGTCAACTGTGCAGGGTGGCTCCAAACTGAGGAATTACAACAGTGTGCCCATTGGCCTTTGAAAGATGTCATCAGTGTCAGTGAACATAGAATAGCCAGGGGCATCAGTACGATGCGTGTCCCTCCAGCCATGTTGGGTTGGAGAATCGGGGTGGCATTGAATGCGATTAACACTATGAGATTGAGTGGGTAGTTAATGAGGTGAGTTTGATAAGATAGCACCATGAAACTAGTTCAGTCTCGTACAGACAATCCCTCTGTGACACCCAATAAAAATGTCACTGAGACAAACTATTGTTCGATTCAGCCCAATGAGTCGAAAACTCTGCTGACCTCACACCCAGTTACAAAGTTGCAGAAGAAATGTTCATCCAAAACTCTCGCTCATCTTTATTGACGCCAATATCCCCTTCACCTATCATTCCTAGGAATACTGGTTCATGTTGAAGGATGCTGTCGAAATGTCTTCATTTCAGCATTCTGAATCCTGTGATCTTACTGGGAATTGTCGCTCAATCTCTCTTTCACTTTTGTCCCCAAAGTCCTTTTGATTGTTTGTAGTTAAACTGATTTACCCACCATCTCTCTCTGGCAGGAACTAGGGAATACGGACTAGGCAATTTCACTCAGAAACCGTGAATATTTATTTTTATTATTTCACTGATCATCTTTGCTAAAGAAGCTGAATATTATTACCCAGTCTGAACTCAGTGTGACTTCAGACCCACAAAAACATTGTTGGCTCCATTTTGTCTTGACTAATGACCGTGTAGTCACAGACAATTAGTGATGGACAACAAATGCTGCCCTTGCCCGTGATGCTGGCATTCGGAGAAACAACAGCATGAAAGGTGAATTAAAACAAGGAACGGTGTGTGCCAGAGATCGAAAATAAAATTCTCCAGCGTCTGAAAGTGTTGGAGAGTCTCGAAGGTATGGCAGCCTCTGTCAGGAGAAATACAGATAACGGTTTGAGTCCAGTGACCCTGCCTCACAACTGAAAGCAAACTGGGACATAATATTATTTATCGTTGTATCATGGATGGTTGGGTTGGAGAGAGAGGTGGGGCCATGTTTAAATTGAATGGGTGGAGAAATGGCCAGAAAAAGAGAGAAAATGAAATGAAAAGTGAACAAAGGGAGTGCTGATGATGAACTGAAAGGAAAACAGAATGGCAAGTTATTCTCACGTTTCCCCGTTTTCCCATATTCCTGATTGTCGCGTCCATTTAGATTTGTACCTGTTTAAAGTGAGTTAGGTTCCCTGTATCTCTCTTCTCTGAGTGTGATGATCAAATCCATTAGCAATGCTGGTGCTGCCCTTATAGTTGCTGAGATATAGAGAAAGGTAATATTACATTGTCAACTGCTTCTTTGGAGAGAGGAACACTTACTGTGGGACTGTGCAGAGATGCCACGGCTTTCTCATTCAGGAAGAGAAACTCAGGATTGGAAATGATTTTCAACACTGAGCGCGTGCACGTTCCGTGTGGGAAATTGATTTGTTCCTGTCATTGAAAAATTAGTGGAGTTTCTGTGGATGCTTATCTCGGGTTTGTATTGTCAGCTGCGGGGTCTGGTGACCCCACTCTATACACTGCATTTACATAGTGTCTGGGTGTTTTAAAAAATTCTCAAGGTCAGGTTCGTAGGAGAGTAGTCTGACACAGAACAAACGACCAAGAGGCGAGTCTGCTAGAATATGAGCATTTTATTCCCCGCAGCGTCGCCACAACCAGGTCTCATACTTCTTCGGGTCTGGCTTATACTCACTCTACATGTTACCGGAACTGGGAGCCGTCAGTTCTCGTAGAGCGGTTTCCAACAACCCACGCTCGGCGGTTAAACGTAACCCCGGAGCAGACTCCCGGGTCTGGCTTATACTCACTCGACATGTTACCGTAACTGGGAGCCTTCAGTTCTCGTAGAGCGGTTGCCAACAACCCACGCTCGGCGGTTAAACGTAACCCCGGAGCAGACTCAACCGAACTGGAGACTTTTCCAGCTGATATACTCTTTTCCAGATATAAACATTCATGTGAACAGCAGAGCAAGGCTAAAAACACATTCCATTCTGACAGATAAGAAGATTCACACAGGAAGGAGTGTAATAAGATTCACACGGGACTAAGCAACACCTTAGATTCACACAGGTATTGGGACATAATTTTAACTCTTTCACCACACTGGGTCCTTGGTAAACAAATGGAGATGAGGCTCCACAGAAGGGAAGCTCTATAAATAGGGAGGTGCAGGACAGTGCATTATCTCTCCTGGGATTTCCCGGGACATTTATCTAAGCTGGACCAGGTGTCAGGTATGAAGCCAGTTTGTTTCAAAATTGAGGTGGTCACTGAGCTGTGTCCCCTCCTTCAGTATACTGTGCAGCCTCACATACCAGTGACAGGATTGTGCTGATGCTCACCATGAATTAAACTGGATTCATTCTAGAACTTTCCAGGCAGGAGTGAGTAACATATCCATCATCACCGGAGTGCACTCCTCCGATATATTCACTGGCTGACAGAACCCATCTGTCCCCTGAGAGCAATATATTGTGTCCATCTCCCTGAGGAAGGTACAGAAAAACACTTCCAGAAATACAAGGGAACAGAGTGACTGGTGAAAATGGGAAACAACAGGAAATTAGAATTAATAAAAGGTACGTCTTTCAAAATCTCATTGAATTTAAGGTTGGTATATTGCTGCAACTGATGAGCTACATCCCAGAGTATTGAGGAGTGGCAGCAAAGCTACTGAAAGAATTATTGATTATTCTACAAAGCTGGTTAAATTCTGGAAAGGATCATCCGGACTGGAAAGCAGCGATTGTAAGCCTAAATGTTTAAAACAGGACGGAGAGAGCAAACAGCATACTAAACAGTGGTTAGCTTGATGTAAGCTGTGAGAAAAACATTTTAACCTTTGTAAGGAATGTGACAACTCGACACTTGGAAAATAATGACATGATTCAGTAGAGTCAATCTAGACTCAGGAAGGGGAAATGATCTTGATCTTTGATAAACCTGCTGGGTATTGTGAAGGTTGTCCGTTGTGACATCGACAATTGAGAACCAGTGGAAATTAAGTATTTTAATTTTCAGCAGACGTTTGTCATGGTTGAATACAGGTGAGTAGAGAATGTCAGGTAGGTGTGGAATCCACCGAATATAATAAAAGTTGGATAATCGAGAGAAGGAAGAGAGTAGTATAATTATCTGGAGTGAAGACTTTGGGGTATCAGAAGGATCAGTGTTTGTCAATAGCTCTTCGCAAGATCTAACATATTTCGGATATGAACACCAAATATCATCATTCACATTTATGTTCATTAAATAGTGAGAGGTTGGGAAGTGCTGTTGTTGAAACAGACCTGAATGTGCTTGGCCATAAGTCACAAACAGAATTTTTACGCAGCAGGAAGTAAATGATATGTGGCTGTTCATGCAAAATGATTAAAGTACCAGAGTAAATGTATCTTTCCCAATGGTAGTGTTTTGTTGAGAGACTGTTAGATGTAATGTGTACAGGTTTAATCAGCAAAGGGGTTTCACCAGACTAAAGCCTGGCATGATGCTACCATGAGGAGAATGTGAAGAAACTTCTGCTTAATAAAGTATGTTAAGGTGTTTGTGAGTTTATATTTTAAAAAGTGATGAACCACATTGAATGTTGAATGTACAAAATTGCTTTATGAGACCAATTAAAGGAATGCCCAGGCACATTCACTTTTCCTATGCATTGGACTGCAAATATATCCACTGTAAATATATTTGCTGGTGCCTGATCTAGTCGAGGAGAGATCTGCACGGTAACAGCATGTAGATTGTGGTTTTTGAGGGTGGTGGTGGTGGGAGGTTCAGCAGGTTACAGTATTGCAAACGGACAACGCAGCAGAATCATCTAGCCTGCGATAAGAAAACATGCATCATTCTCCCTCAATACTAACTTCACGAGAGCAATGGGTGATGGGAGATGCGACCAATAGCCAACGGCGCAAACATTCAATCCAGTCCAGTAGTTTTGTGAACTGAAGGAACCATACTGAAAGGGGTTAAATGGAGCTGTTTGTTCAGTGACTGTGAGTGATGCCAGTCTCTATGGATCCTAGTTGTGTCACTGGATGTTTTCCGTCTCCTATTAGTAAGGGGCCTCTTGCAATGGTTTATGCCATTGTAGCAGCAGATGCATCAACTCCGACTCTCAAAGGGATCAGCAGCTGCAGAGACAGAAAAAGGAGATTTAAACATCTGAGAATAGTCTGGAATGATCCATTAATGGATCAGAATCTGAGAACTTTAGACTGGAATGCTGCAACAATGGACAAGAGATTATCCTTTGGTCTTTTCTATTTTTCCTGGTCTTGGTCAACATTATCAGATCGGATAAATGCTGCACTGCTGATTATCCAGGCGGGTTACTATCCTATCCTCGCTATTGTTGGTATTCCTGGTAAGTTTCTTCATCTCTATCCATTTATTAATCTCTTCAAACATGGCGAACTTCGTTGCTATTTCTGTTATCTATATTTGACAAAGACGGAAACTATTGTCTTCAGTTTCAAATGCACATTCCATTGATTACCCACAAATTTCAGAACCACCCACACCCCCGCCCTCATAAACATCGGAGAACGAGACTGTCTACAATACCGAATTTAAATAAATGAAATACATTTATGTTTCGTTATTCAATCCATCACAAAACCTATCCACTACCAGCTCGGTTATATGCCGAGTCACCATCTTGGCTTCAAACTGACGCTTGATAAACCATTATCTATGCTTTGATAAAATTCAGACGTTATGGTTCCACTTCTCCTCTAAGCACTCTTTCAGTTGCAAATATTTCGATCACAACCTTGTTCCTGTCTCGAAAATAACTTAATAACACGAACAGTCTCTCAGAGCAATAATGTCGGAAGAAATCTAATTCAGATGCACAGGTTATTACACAGAAAGACACTGTTCCACATCCTACCACAGACGATGTCAGAAAGTAAATACAAAAGGCAGGAATTGGAAATAACAACCATAATACTTCCAACATTTTGTCTATATGTTTATCTATATTACTGATGTCCTTTGGTAAATAGATCTTGTGTTCTTATCTGGTCTGGCTTAAGATTGATGTGAGACCCACAGCAATGTGCTTGGTTCTGTACTGCCTGAAAGAATGACCTCGCAGTAAATGACATTTGATTAGGTCAACAAATACTGCCTCCTTGACTTGCCCGGACTTTTCCGACCTGCCCAGCTCCTTTCCACCTATCCACTCCACCCTCTCCTCCCTGACCTATCACCTTAATCTCCTCCCCCACTGACCTATTGTACTCGATGCTCCTCTCTCACCAGCCCCACCCTCCTCTAGATTATCTCTCCACGCTTCAGGCTCTCTGCCTTAATTCCTGATGAAGGGCTTTTGCCTGAAACGTCGATTTTGCCTGTCCTCGGATGCTGCCTGAACTGCTGTGCTGTTCGAGCACCAGTAATCCAGAAAATGCTGCCCCTGTCAGCGATGCAGACATTCCAAGTAATAACAAAAATAAAGGTTAAAGAAAGCAAAGAATGATGCAACAGATCAGAAACAATAACGAATGAGAAAGTGCCAGACAAACTGAGAAGATGTGGCAGCCCATTTGCCACATCGGGTCGAGAGAAAAATAGAATTGGCAATTCTATTCTAATGACCATACATCAGAACTGAACACAGTTGGGAAATAGTGATTGATGTTGGTGACACCGACATCTGTTATGAAGGGGAGAAGGACTGAGTTGAATAGATGGAAAAAGAGAGAGATAGAGAGGAAGAAGCAAACAAAGGGATTGTTGATGATCAGCTGGGATGGAAATAAAAAATGAAATTAAACCTTACTTATGTTTCTCCTGTTCCCATATTACTGATAATTATGACCATGTAAGGTATATGTCAAAGTCCTGTTTAACGTTATTTATGTCTGTTTTTCTCTCTTCCCTGAGTGGGATCATCTTCCTTTATTCATGAATGGGATGCTGGGCCAAAATTTAATTCCCTTTCCTCATTGTCCTTGAGAAAGTTTTGGTGAGCTGCCTTCCTGACCCACTGCAGTCCATGGGCTGTAAGTATTCAGTGCTGAGGTTCATGCGGTTTAATTTCTTTGAGGCTTTGAAGTGACTGATATAACTGAGTGGCTGGCTTGGCTATTTCAAATTGCAATTGAGTGTTACCCACAATGCTGTGGGTCTGGAGTTACATGTAAGCCCGATCAGCTGAAGATTGTAGATTTCCTTTCCTGAAGGGCATGCGGGTGCCAGGTAGGACAATCAACAATGGTTTCATTGTTCCATTTGATTCTTAATTCCTGATATTTTATTGAATTCAATTCTCAACATTTGCCGTTGTGGGATTCGGATCCGGTGTCTGGGTCATTACTTGATTCCCTGGATTAATATTCGGAGGCAATATAGCTAGATCATCGCCTCCTCGGTATCTCCCATCAACTCCAATGGCAACAGTGATGTTGTGGTTGGTGTGACTTTGCTTCATAAGGCAAATAAATGATTGGCAAAAAATGCCATCCTTCGCATTTTGTATTTATGAGAAGGCGAGATGATGGGAAGTCCTTTTGGTGAAAAGGAGCTGGATGTCCTTGATCATGGGGCACTAACAGAATTCATACAGAGCAGTCGGGTACTGGCAGGTGGGACTAGATTGGGTTGGGATATCTGGTCGTCATGGACGGGTGGACCGAAGGGCCTGTTTCCTTGCTGTGCATCTCTATGACTCTATGACTCAGCAAGTAATCAGCAGAATAAATGAGTAGGAGCGTTCATTACAAACGATTAAAGTATAAGAGTGAAGACACCGTCCTCCAGTTGTGGAGTGTACTTGAGACAGTATTTTTTTTTCATTTATAATCAATGATCTCCTAGCTACAGAGAGACGGTGTATTGAAGTTTCACCAGACTAATCCCTGCAGTAATGATACCATGAGGAGGGTGTGAAAGAAATGAGAGTTTAATCTGTAACGCTACAAAAAGAATGAAACGTGATTGCATTAACACTGGAGTGTTATGAATCAGCACTCATTATTTCCAAAACAAAATACGGATAGCATTGGATATAACCTGTTTTCCATGATAAATGCCTTCACATTTGGACAAATGTATAGATAGGAAAGGTTTAGAAGGATATGGAACAAGCGCAGGGAAATGGGGTTTGCATGGATGGACATTTTGATCAGCATGAATCTGTTTGAGATAATGGGCCTGTCTCTGTGCTGTGGGATTCTATGACTCGTTGATAATTTACAGAGATCTATGGAGCCCCCATGTTGGTTAAGAGAGAGCTCCAGGTTCTGAATGATGTCTCACCATCTGGATGTACAGTTGGTATGTGACCCTGTATTGAACGTCGTGTTGTTCACAAATCTGTCATCAGATAGTATTCGCCATTCCCAACAGCTCTGACCTCCACTCAGAACACTAGCCTGTCTTCTCTGACTTCTTTTTTGCTAAAAGCTGTTCATTGGCTCAAGTAGACTCTGTCCTTGATGTTTTTCAGAGGGCCACTAAAACGGGGTCAGGCTGCGATTAGTCTGGTTTGGTACAGATACGAAAGAGATTTTCAGAGGCCTTTCTTGTTTATATGTAAACAGACGAATCTACATGGCAAAGTTGTCATGCTTTCGATGTAACCTGTATAATGAACGGGGAGTGGAAGCTCTTTTAGCTGAGCTAGCTGAGTTGAGCTGACCTGAGCAGTTTTCAGTTGAGTCTTGAACTGGGAAGTTCAACTCGGAACTGTGTGGAAACGCTCTCTCTTTTCTGCCCTTCATCTTCAACCTGGAAGCATGCATTCCATTATAACGTTTTTTCAAGTGAGTTTGATTATTGGGACTATTGTGTGTATTTGGAATAGCATAATTATGTCTAGCTGGATAGGTTGAATTCTGTCGGGTTCTTTATTCTGTTCATTGTGTTTCATTGTGTAACTTTGTGAATAACGTTTTTGTCTGATTTAACATCATCCTAGCTAAATTACTCCGGGTAATTTTCATTGGATAATAACCAAAACAAACTGTGAAGTTATGCTCAGGGCTGCTTGCTTAAGAATGTTTTGAGTGGTCTAGCCTCTTCCATAACAGACTGGTGGCTCATTGCTGGATTTTCAACAGCGAGTGGGAGGTGCTAGTGTCTTTATTTCGGTTATTAGTTTGATTGGGTTGACAAAGCTTCGAATAGTAATGGCTATTTCAATCGCCAAACGTTTCCTGGATGTGCATGCAGTGACTTTGGAAATTTTACGAAAAGTGAATAAGACCAAGTTGCAAGAATTAGCTGAGAAGCTGGAATTGGAAGTGACTGCTTCTGTGAGGAACGGAGAGATAATTACAGCAGTAGGTTGTCAATTAAACTTACTGGAGAAACCATCTGAATCTACAGAGATGGCGAGAATTCAGTTGCAAATGAAACATCTTGAGTTAACGTCGAGAGGTAAGGAAAGGGCAGCCAAAATGAAACATTTGACTTTCGATAAAATGCAGAAGGTGGTTGGGGGGTGGGGGGGTGGAGGTGGAAGAGAGCAGGAGAACAGAGAGTAAACAAATTGGCAAAAGAGAGAGCAACAGGGGAGAGAGAAAGAGACAGCTTTTGAATAGCAAAAACTGACACTTAAAAAGGAAAGTCAGTGTAAAAGGCTGGAGATAACGGCTGAGGATGCGCTCAGTCTGGAAGAGAGTGAGGATGAGCAAGCCCCTGGTAGTCAGAAGCCTAGTGAGAATTTGTTTGAGCCTGTTCAAGCATAGCCTCAATTTGATGAGAAGAATGTGATGCCCTTTTCACCTCATTTGAAACGTTGGTTAAACAAATGCAGTGGCGAGAGGCAATGTGCGTTTTGATGATCCAAACGAAATATGTAGGTAGGAATGGTGAGGTATTCACATCCCGATTAGAGGAGGTATCTGGGGAGTCTGAAGAGGTTACAAAATTGCCTGCTTAGGCAACCTTCCAGGAATCTAATGATGATCCTGGTCAAACCTACACTGAGTTTGTAAGGATCAGAAAGACTAATTTCGATAGCTGGATAAGAGCTTTAAAATTCAAGCAAAGCTATAATGCCCTTAGAGAGTTTAGTATTTGGAGAAATTCAAAAATTCACTACCTGCAAACCTCAGTAGAAGAGCAGAGAAGGTAAACAGCAAGGTTGGCTGCTGAGATGGCTAGTGATTATGAACTGGTACATAAACTTGGTTTGCTTTCCAGAACCAGTTCTGGTGTTTGAGGGACAAAAATTGGAGCAAAGAGATGTTCTCACGTGCAAAGCGAAAGGTAGATCACAGTGTAGATCATAAGGATAATTAACTACTGTAATAAAGAAAACCTTGAGGGGGACAAAGAAGTTAAAATACTGTGGTGTTTTCATTGTAATAAAGTGGGCCACACAAAATCACAGTGTTGATGGGCTGGGATGTAGGATAACCAGACAAGCCTGGAAGTTTCGTTGAACTAATAACAAAAAGCATAGGGGGAGTTTAGCAACAGTGGACATGCTAAATCTGCGTAAAAACATCTACATGGAAGGATAAAGTTTATTCACATAGGCTAGGAGTAATTGGTAAGGAGGTTTCAATATTAATTGACACAGGATATTTTTATAATGCTGAAGGGTGAGGCTTTGTGCACTCTTGAGAGACTATTGCCAGAAAATGTGCTGGGAACAGGAATTCATAGTGAGGCAAAAAGTGCTCAGTTATGTAAAGTGAGGCGAGGGAGTCCAGAGAAGAGTTGAGAATGTATGGTAAGAGTGCTGGACCCTTAGCTCTCAGCTCCAGGAATGAAATTTGTCCTTACAAATAATATAGCTGATTCACTGGTATGCGTGCTGCCTACTCTAGTTGAAAAGCCAGTGGAGATGCAGGCAACTGAAGACCTGGAGAATGTTTATCCAGGAATTTTCCCTGATTGCGTGATCAGAAGATCACAGATACACAGGTTTAAGCAGAATAAAGGCACAAATAAGGAAGCTGACGTAGAGTTATCCGAAAGTTTCAGAAAAGTGGAACAGAGAAGGAGCAAGTGTGAAAACATGAAAGCATTAGCTCTGCTAAGCTGATTGAATTACAGCAGAAAGATGAGGAGTTACAAAAGTTATATCAAACGATATTTAGCAAGAAAGAGAATTATGTGTTATTACTTAGCAAATGATGTCTTAATGCGGATATGAACATCAGCACACACTGAAGCAGATCAGGCGTGGACAAAAATTCTTCAAATTGTTTTTCCTGTTGGGTATAGAGAGGAGGTGCTGCGAGTGGCACATCAGCTACCACTTGGAGATCATTTCGGGGTGAGGACATTATAGGCTGGTATACAAAGATATTTTCACTGGCCTGGACTACACAAAGATGTAGTTGAATATTTCCAGACGTCTCAAACATGTCACACAGACAGTAATAAAACCTGCAACTTTAATACCGATTCCAGCATTTGAGGAACGTTTCACAAGAGTGTTGATAGATTGTGTCGGTCCCCTACCTCAACCAAAAAGTGGGAATAAGTATTTATTAACAATAATGGATGTGTCGACTTGATTTCAGAGGCAGACCCATTATGCAGCATTACAGCTAAAAGAGTTGTAGAAAAAAAATGCTTATTTTTTAAATAGGTACGAACTACCAATAGAGATCCTGACAGACCAAACTTCACATCCGAACTATTCAAGGAGATGATGGATAACCTGGGAAGAAAACAATTCAAATCTACTGCATACTATTCCGAATCAAAGGGAGCATGAGAGAGATGGCAGCAAACACTGAAGACCATGTTGAGGTTTTAAGGCCAGGATTATGCAAATGATTGCGATAAGGAAATTCCTTTTGAACTATTTGTGATCACAGACGCACAGAATGAATCGACCAAACTCAGTCTATTTAAAATTAATTTGTGAGCATAATGTAAAAGGACCATTAACATTGGTTAAGGAGAAATTAATAAATCAGAATTCAGAGACCACCTATTTGCATGATGTGTCACATTTTAGGGAACGATTAAATAGAGCTGGAGAGTTGGGTAGACAGCATTTAAAAGCATTTTAGCATACAATGAAACAGGAAGTGGATTAGAAACCATAAATTGGCAATTTTGCAATTGGGAGTAAAGTACTTGTGTTACTTCCAGTAACAGTTGAGCCTTGAAAAGCAGGTTTTAGCGTACCTTATCAAATTGGGAAAAAATTGAATGAGTGAACAATTTGATACGGACTCCAGACAGGATGAGATCTCACAGAGTGTGTTATGTGAATATGCACAAAAGATATTTTGATAGGGAAGGCAAGCAAGAGGAGAAGGTGTTCATGTTTACAGCACAGAAGAAAGAACCAAGTTCAGAGGATTGTGACTTGGACATTCCTCAAATTAAATTGAACAATGAGAAAGTTGTCAAAAATTGGGATAAATTACTGAGTTAGCTTACACATAAAAAAAAAGCAAAGTGACCTGAAATAGTTATTACTATCTTGTGGAGAGATATGCGGAAATAAACTGGGATGCACGAACATAATTGTGCATGATGTCGATACAGGAGATGCTGTTCTGATTAAGCAACATTCTTTTAGTTACGACTCTCCAAAATTGGCACAGGCTCAGAAGTAGATAGAGCACACACTCCAAAATGTCATAATCAAAGTAAGTTATAGTGATTTGAGTTCGCATATAGTCATGGTGCCAAAGCCAGGTGGTACCCAACGGTCATGTGTTGACTATCACAAAGTCAATGCCGTTACAAAGACTGATGTATATCCAATTCCATGTTTGGAGAATTGTGTCGGAAAAAGTGGGAGAAGCTACTTACATTTATAAGTTGGACTTGCTTAGAGGTTACTGGCACGGACCTCGATCAGAGAGAGCAAAGGCAGTTTCGGCTTTCATAACGCCAAATGGACTATATCAGTTCAAAATTGTGGCATTTGGTATGTAAAACGATCCATCCACATTTCAGAGACTGATAATTAGGTCATTGCCGGATTACCCAGCTATGTGGTGTACGTTGATGACCTCATGGTTTTTAATCATTCATGGAGGGAATATTTACAGCATTTATCAGACTTGTGCGATCAACTTCAGAAGGCAGGCTTGGTAGTAAACCCAGCTAAAAGTGAATTTGAGAAAGCCCAAGTCACGTTCCAGGGTCACGTTATTGGACAAAGACAAATGGCCCCATGAGAAAAGAAAACGAAAGTAGTTGGGGAATGTTCCATACCGTCGAAAAAAGAAATATGTAATACTACGGTTTCTGGGATTGACAGGATTTTACCGAAAGTTTGTGCGAAACTTTCAGCAGTCCGGCTGCTCCACTCACCAAATTGTCAAGGGCAAGAACTCTCAGTGGACATAGAACTGTAAAAAGGCATTTTATAGCCTAAAAACAGTGTTAACATCTGCCCCCAGTATTAGCTACACTAGATTACACGAAGACTGTGATGGCAGATTTCGTTGCCAGTGATGCCGGTGTTGGAGGATGATAAGGGAATAGAAAGACCCATCGGGTATTTTTCTGGGAAGTCGAACGTTCATCAGCAGAAATGTCCAACGGTGGAGAAAAAGACGTTGAACTTGATGTTGGCATTATACCATAACAGTGTTTATATTACCAGCAATGCATCTGAGACAATTGTATACACTGATCACAACACATTGGCATTTGTTGAAAAAATTAAGGACAAAAATGTCAGACTGTTTAGATGGAGCTTCTTGTCACAGCCATTCAATCTGACAGTTGCGCATGTGGAAGGTCGCGAAAGCGTGAAAGCTGAAGAGTTATTGAGACTCGAATGAGAAACGGAGGTGTTCGGTGGTGGGTGTACTGCAGCCTGAATTTGCATGGGTTTGTGCATGTTTGAATGTTTACAGTTAGCATAATGAGTCTGTCTGTTTTGAGACTACTGTCTGTGTTTGAAGTGTTAAAAAAGCAGCCATCTTTTAGCATTGATGATTCTTTATTTTATTAGGATGAGACATGTCACAAAGCAAGTCCCTTTTTTGTCAAAAAGCTGTTCCTTGGTTCAAAGAGATTCTGTCCTTGGTTTCTTTCAGAGGGACAATAAAACGGGGCCAAGCTCCGATCAGTCTGGTTTGGTAAAGAGATGAAAAGGTTTTTTAGAGGCCTTTTGTTTACATGGAAACAGATGAGACTTCAGGCCAAAGTAGTCATTCTTTATAATTAACTGGTATAATGAATGGAGAACGGTGAGCTAATTTAGCTGAACGAGCTGAGATGAGATGAGCTGAGCAGTTTTCAGTCGAGTTTTGAACTGGGAAGTTCAAGTGGGAGCTGTGTGGAAACTCTCTCTCTTTTCTGACCTTCAATTTCAACCTGGAAGTTTGTGTTCCGTTTTTATTGGGAGTTTGATTATTGGGACAGATGTGTACGCTCGGAACAGCATAATTCAGTCTAGCTGAATAGGTTGAATTCTGTCATAATTATTTATTCTGTTCTTTGTGTTTCAGTGTGTAATTTTATGAATAAAGTCTTTGTCTGTTTTAAAGTCTAATAGTCAACCTAACTAAATTACTCCGGGTAATTTTCATTGTACACTTACCGAAACAAATTGCAAAGGCATGCGCTGGGCTGCCTGCTTAAAAATATTTTAAGTAGTCTCGCCGAGTCCATAACATCTCGGAGATGGACGATCCCTCCTTGGGAATTGGTACAAACCAATCACTTTCCCTCCTCATGGTCAGCAAACCACGTTAACATAACACGTGAGTACAATTAGCAATGGAGCCAGGAGGAGCAACATGGAGCAGTCTGTCAGTGCAGTCCATGCCTCATTGGTTTGTAGTTTTGCAGCAACAATGACATCCTCCTGTTTCAGTGTAACAGTTTGGAGGGGCTGAATGGCCTCTTCTGTTCATGTGTCAGTGTCTCGATGACTGAAAGTCTTCCTCCTGGCCAGAGGGAAGGCATTCAAGGACTTCAGTGGGAAAACCGTGGTTCCTGCCTACCAGCCCGTTGTGCTGACTAGACTCGATCTTCCTGAGTTATAGGAGACAAACGGAAGGCTGAAAGAACACTGCAAGCCAGGCAGCATCATGAACTGGGAAAGTCAACATTTCAGGAGTAAATATCCTTCAGAACTGGGTTGGGGGGTAAGGGGAGCTGCAGATAAAGAGGGAAGGGAGTGTTTGGAGTGGGGAGATCGGGGGATGGTAAGTTATGGATATGTGGACACAAGTGGTGGGTGAAACCTGGTTGGGCGTTGGGAGGGATGAATCTGGTTGGGAGCTGGAAGATAGGGTCGTTAGGTGGAATGGAAGGCCTCCCAGTCACTTCCTATTTCAATTCTCTTTCGCAATCACTTTCCGACATGGCCAAACTTGGCCTCCTCCATTGCCACAATGAACCAAACCATAATTTCGAGAAACAAGATCTCATCTGTCACCTGTGTAGCCTACCCTCCTGGGAATCAATATTGAATTCTCTAATTTCAAATCACCTCCATTTCCAGGCCCTCTCCTCCCTTCCATTCCTCTGAGCATGCTTTTGTCCAGCTACCAACTGGATTCAGCCCTCCCATCACCAAACCGCTGATACCTTTTACCTGTGTTCACTTATCCCTCAACTCGCCACTCTGCCTCCTCATCCCTGACCCACTCCTTTATCTATAGACCCCCTTTCTCCCACCCACAGTCCTGACGAAGGGTTATATCCAAGGCGTTCACTTCTCAACATCTTGATGCTGCCTTGCTTATTCTGTTCTTCCAGCTTTCTGCGTGTGTCTTTTGGATTCAAACACTTACTTTTTAAAAATTGTCTCCTTGTGTAATACGCAGGAGTGAGTGAACGCATTGTGTCTCTTGTTATCCAACAGATCAGATGGGCTGAATGGCTTTCTTATATTACTGTGAAACCAGCTAGAGTTGTTAAAGGAGTTCCTCTTTCTTTTAACCGTGGAAATGTTTAGTGTCCAGCAGTGCTTTTAATTCATGTTGCTTGTACATTAACAACACAAGCTTGAATGTTGTCCAGATTTGATTCTTGAGTAGCTTAGGAGGTGACTCTTTGTTCTGAACATTGTATAATCTTCACAGAACATCCACACCACTGATCGTATGACAGAGGGAAAGACATTGATGAAGCAGCTGAAGATGTTTGTGACGAAGGAGCTAGCCTGAGGATTGTCCAAAGGGATATCCAGGGACTGGGAGGATTGATGTCCACCAGCCCCATTGTGTTCTGAATGATTCCACCAGTGGGGAGTTAACAACTGATTACCATCAAGTTAAATTCTGTTCAGTCTCCTTGACATCTTGCTCAATCAAATACTGCCATGATATCAGGGCCAGTCACTTTACGCTGTGTTCGTATCTTCTATCCATGTCAATAGGTCAAAGTATATGTGTGGGGAGTGTTTCCTTCTCTCAGGACGTAGTGATGGTTGGGACCAGACAGTGGGGAGGCCAAATCAATGAAATGTTTGGGGGGCGCGAGTGGGTGTCAGTGGATTTTGTCCCGTCAGAGAGTCGAGGGCTACAAAGAATTGTGCATAAAAGAGAAATTGCGGCCGAGTGCAGATCAGCCCTGACTTACTGAATGGAAGGGCAGGTCTGAGGGGCTATGTAGCCTGGTTTTATTCCAGTATACCTCATAGTCCAGTCACTTTGTGGCCTCTTCCATTTCCTGTGTTATTAACTTCAAGTAACTGTATAGACTGATCCTGTTGCTGTGTAACTGGATACTAGTGCTGCATGATCTGGTTACAGTTATATAGGCCCTAGGGGTTTATTGGCTTCATCCTATAATTGTATATCAGGCTCCAGGAGCTGAAAAGCTTCATTCTGTTCTGGTGCAACTGAAATCCATATTGACTAAATCAACTGCCCTTGGAGAAAGTGAGCACGGCAGATGCTCGAGATCAGTGTCGAAAAGTTTGGCAATGGAAATACACAACAAGTCAGGCAGCATCAGAGGAACAGGAGAATCGATGTTTTGGGCGTTCCTGGTGAAGATCTCCTGCCCCTCGAATGCTGCCTATCTTACTGTGCTTTTCAAACACCACATGTTTTGACGTGTACTGCCCCACCTAGGTCAATCTTCCTGGTCACATCATCCAATTACTTTAAGAAAATTGTCAAGCACAAACTTCCTCTCACAAAGCCACAGTTACTATTCCCAAATCAAAGCCTGTCTTTCTAAATGCATGTACATCTTATCCCTCAGAACCTTCTCAATTAACTTACCTACTACACATGTTAAACCTACTGATCTGAAGTTCCAGGGTTTTTTTTGTGCAGTTCTCCTTGAATAAGGGTACAACATTTGCTATCCTCCAGTCTTCCGGGACGTCAGCTGTGGTCAATGATGATCAAAATTATAGGCCAGGGTCCCCGCAAATTACAAAGTTATGAGAGGAATGGATAGGATAAATAGGCAAAGTCTTTTCCCTGGGATCGGGGAGTCCAGAACTAGAGGGCATAGGTTTAGGGTGAGAGGGGCAAGATATAGAAGATACCTAAGGGGCAACATTTTCACGCAGAGTGTAGTATATATATCGAATAAGCTGCCAGAGGAAGTGATGGAGGCTGGTACAATTGCAACATTTAAGAGGCATTTGGATGGGTATATGAATGGGCCGGGTGCTGGCAGGTGGGACTAGATTGGGTTGGGATATCTGGTCGGCATGGAAACGTTGGACCGAAGGGTCTGTTTCCATGCTGTACATCTCAATGAGTCTATTTCTTCCTCCTCGGTAAACATAGAGTAGAAATATTCGTTGAGGACTACACCCATCTCTTATTGTTCCACACATACTTATCCACGTTGGGTTTCGAGGGGTCCTATTTTCTCTCCAATTATTGCTTTTTCTTTTAAAATATTTAAAGTACCTTTTTGGATTCATCCTAATCTTCTCTGCCAAGGATCTTTCTTGCCCCCTTTTCACCCTACTGATTTCCTTCTTCAGTAAACTCCTGTATCTCTTATATATCTCCAGGGATTCCCTTGATCCCAGCTGCCTGGACCTGAGTCACGCCCCAAGTTCGAACATGAATCTGAGGACCAGTTTTGTCCTTCCCCATAACTATTTGAAAATTAATAGAACTGTGGTTACTGGTCCCAAAGTGCTCCCCACTATCAACTCAGACATCTGTCATGCCCTATTTACTAAGAAAATTTCGAGTTTTGCCCCTTCTCGAGTAGGACACTCTATATACTGATTGAGGAAACTATCCTGACGCATTTAACAGATCCTACCTCATCTAATCTATTTATGCTCTGGCCGTTTCAGACTGTATTGGAAAAAATAAAATCCCCTATTATAACTCTATTGCTCCCGCAGGTCTCCCCTCTCTCCCTGCATATTTGTTACTCTCATGCGTGTTGCCTCGTTGGGGGCCTATATTACAACCTGAATCACCTCACCATTCCATTCCTATTTCTTAACTCCACCTTCAAATCCTCACTGGAAGATCCGTGAGTTATTTTATCTCTGATTACTGCTGTGGTACTCCCCTTAATCAGAAATGCAACTCCCCCTCCCCTCCTTCCACCATCTCTGTCTCACCTAAAGCACTTGTTCTCTAGCACATTAAGCTGTCAGTCCTATCCATCACTTAGCCATGTTTCTGTAATGGATATAATATCCCAGTCCCACCTACATATCCACGCCCTGAGTTCATCGGCCTTACCTGTCAGCCCTCTTGCATTGAAACAGATGCCATTTAATCCAAAATGCATTGCTTTCTCTCTGTCGTTTTCCAGCCTAACCTTACTATTTCTGATTACTGTATCTCCTTCCACTTGCCTCCCTGCTCTTGAGGATACGACCATCTGCCATTCTAGTTTAAACCCTCCCTTGTAACCCTAGCAAAACTGGCCGCCAAGATATTGATTTCCCCTCCAGTGCATGTTTCGGTCTATAATCTCCCTCTCAGAAGATTATCACTGTCAAGGTTTGTTTTTAAAATGTTTCTCCTAGCTCTCTGTAATCACGCTGCAGGACATCGTCCCAATTTCAACGGATATTATTTGTGCCAACGTGCATAATGATTTCTGGCTGCTCACCCTACCCATTGAGAATGTTCTGCAGCCACTTGGAGACATGCTGGACCCTAGCACCTGGGAGGTAACGAACCATCCTAGATTCCTGTTTGCGACCACAGAATTTCCGATCAGTTCCACTAACAATCGGCCCTCCTATCTTTAATGTCCTGTTTACCTTTTCCTTTCCCGCTGTGCCCCAGAGCCAGTGGTAGTCCCACCAACCTGGCTACTGCTGCTTTCCCCTGAACGGACATCGCCCCCAACAATCCAAAATGGTCTACTTTCTTTCGAGGGGAATGGCCACAGGGGATTACTGAACTACCTGCCTACTCCCTTTGCTATTCCTGGTGGTCACCCATCTACTCTCTGCCTGTAACATGACAGGAAGCAAGTAACGCCTGTTGGATTAAGTTGTGTTTATTTAAATAAAACAGAACTGAAATGTAAGGCTAATGAACTCAGGACGATAAACGTTGGACTGGAATATTGCAGTCATGAAAAAAACCATAACTAGGGGCATGTCTATGAATTTGCCAGTATCTTGGGTGACCCTGAGTGCATCCGAGATTAGATTACCTACAGTGTGTAAACAGGCCCTTAGGTCCAACAGTCCGCACCGACCCACAGAAGAGCAGCCCACCCAGACCCACCCCCGTACACGCAACACTACGGGTCATTTAGCATGACCAATTCACCTAACCTGCACATCTTTGGACTGTGGGAGGAAACCGGAGCATCCGGAGAAAACCCACGCAGACACGGGGAGAATGTGCAAACTCCACACAGACAGTTGCCTGAGGCAGGATTTGAACCCTGGTTGTTGGTGCTCTGAGGTAGCAGTGCTAACCCATGAGCCAACGTGCCGCCAAGCATCTCTCGCTAACACGGTCTCCCAGGAGCTGAAGCACTGTGCAGTGCCCACACGTGGAGCCATCAGGGCCGGTGGAATTCTCTCAGAGCTATCACATCTCAGAAGAGGAGCTTGCGACTGCCCTAAATGCCATGTCGACTGCTATAACAATAAAGGGAAAAGGACTTTAGTTGAGTTTACCTGTACATTTTGCTGAGCTGAAGCTGTCCAAACCTCTCGTGTCAAAGACTTCCTGCTTACTCATCTACCAAAGCAATGTCTCTCTACCCCTCCACATTTAAGTTTGGTCAGGGAAGGAACGAGACACGACAGTGATGTAGTGTTTAGGGCTTCAGCACTCCTTTACACCTGGCCCCGACGACCTACTTCTCAGTGCAAGTCTCTGCTTGGCCTTGGAGGGTGTCTTGCTGAGGTCTTCCTTCTGGTAGTGGTGACTGTGTCGATGCAAATCCTCACCCCGACAGGCAATCTGTATTATCGCAGTCCTCTTGTACTTTCTGTATATTGGTATCGCGTTTAGGAATTCCTTGAATCCCTCGATTGCATTCCAAACACTGTCTCACTCCATAGTGAGAGGTTGATGTTCTTGTGAATACAGGGCTATTGGAAAAGAACACCATTAGACATAGGGACAACAATATGTCTATCCGCTCACTGAGTCTTCTTTTCCTTCAATTAGGTTATATTTATTTTGTTAATCCCCCATTCCACTTTCCTGTGATTTCCTATAACACTTGTATAAAAATCTGTCTGTCTCAGCCTTGAAGATATTTAATGATCGAGCCTCAACAGCCCTCCGAATTTTCTACAATTGTTCACCTTTCACTGATGTGAGACTTGGTCTTTAATCTGGTGATTTGCTCACTCGATCTTGCATAAAATTCCAATTCTTCCTCAGCTCCTGTACCAATTTGCTTAAGGGTCAAACGGCAACTCTCCCTGAATCCAGGAACTGTTTCTCCAAACTGAAGACCGATTCGTAGGATGTGTTTAACATATTCTCTGTCTCTGTGAACAGGCTGTCCCCTTCGTCCCTCATATTCCCATTCTTTCCCGCATTATCCTCTTCCCCTTAATAAACAATAAAAATGACTTTGGATTCTTGCTAATCTTACCCGCTAAAGTTTTATCACCTCTCCTTCTGCTCTTCCACTTATTTTTTCAGTTTAGCCCTACGCTTTCTATATTCTTTTAGGACCTTCATTGACCTGCTCAATTGGTACCTGCTTTAAGCTTCTCTTTCCTTTCTCATCCTGTTCGGAATTCGTGTCGACATCTGAGGTTCTCTGGGTGTGTGTTCCTAAATTTTATCTTCGGTGTAACATGCTGGGCTGACACTGTCATCAATTCAATTTTAATCAAATGATCCACAAACCCCGCCCCAACTTGTTCTGCTACAGTTTCACCCAGAAGCAACTGCACTTTGCCCACATCCGGTCATTTGATTACATAAAATCTGTCTCCCCAATGCAAAAAGCTCTTATTTTTCGAACATTTTTGGGGTCTTTTCCTTAGTAAAGTCAAAATGTGTGATATTTTCGGATTGGCTTCGTTCCCCACAGTGAGGCCCAGCACTACACTGCCCATTGTTGTATCTGCTCTATGTTGATATAAGAAGCTCTCTGGAATAAATTTCAAAACACCTGCCCTCTCTTAAAACGTTATCACTGCCCTAATGAATGTTTGGAATTGAAATGCCTGAATATAAAGATCCCATTACTGTTTTTACACACTTCAATAACTTGATTATATACCTGCTCCCGTAGTTTCCTTTATCAGGGGGTATATAATATATCTCTAGCAGTGTTTCTGCCATGGTTTTGATCCTGAACTCTAACCACCAATACTCATTAGAAGATCCTTTTAAGATATCGTCCCTTCTTACGCCAGCAACTGACTCCGTAATTAATAAGACAATACCATATCCTCTTTTACCCTCTCTCCTATCCTGTCTATAGCTCTGGTACCACAGAATATTGAGTTGTCAGCCCCGACCTCCCTCAAACACATCTCTGTAATGGCAAAAAATGTCACACTTCCACATGTCCCCTCGTTTCCTTATCATATCTGTCTGTCTCATAATATTACCAGCATTAAGGTAAAGCACATCCAACCTGGAATATATCACCGGAATTCTCTGTATCTCGGAGTTCTTCAGTCATTCATTGTTAGTTATCGACCTGTCCAATTCATGAACCAAAACTGTAACTCTGGGACTGAATGAATATTTGTTAAATCTGAATTTCGTTTTTAGTAAATGTGTTCATCAAATGCAACTTTCCAGAACTGAACTTTCAGCTCCAGATACAACGAGTTTCTGCTGATTAGTTCCCTGCTCAGTGTGCAGAGGGGACAGCCCTCAGTAATGGAGAAATTGAGGACTGCAGATCCTGGTGATCAGAGTCGAACATTGTGGCGCTGGAAAAGCACAGCCAGTCAGGCTGCATCTGAGGAGCAGCAGAGTCAAAGCTTCCCATGTTTTCCATTCCATAATATACACGATATTGGGAACCATACTTGCTCAGGAAGGCAGCACTGTACAGAGCCCTGTAAAGGAAAGCAGTCAATCAGTTGTTTGGACAGTGAGTAAACAAGTTGAGGTGAAATACAGACTGATTGAAGTACAAACATAAAGATAGATAAATCCCTCGGCAAGAAGGGAAACACCTTAGGTTATGATAGGAAGAGAGTGAATAGATTTCTGTGTCATTGGCGATGGTCTTTGCGTCTTCAGTCTCCATTTGAGTAGCGTCGGATGATTGGAGGGTGGCAAATGTTATTCCCTTGTTCAGGCAAGGAAACAGGGATTTTCCTGAGAATGACAGACCAGTCAGTCTTACTTCAGTATTGGGCGAAGTATTGGAGGGGATTCTGAAAAATCACAGTTTGATTAGGAATAGTCAGCATGGCTTTGTGAGGGGCTGGTCATACCTCAAAACTCTGATTGGATTCTTTGAGGATCGGATTAAGCACACCGAAGAAGGTAGAGTAGTGAATGCCGAGTGCATGGATTTTAACAAGGTGCTTGATTAGCTTCCCCCTGGCAGTTTCATTCAGAAAGTAAGGAGGCATGGCATACAGGGACACCTATTTGTCTGGATACAGAATTGGCTAGCACATAGAAGACAGAGGGTTGTGGTAAATGGGAAGTATTCAGTGTGGAACGAGGTGAGCAGTGGTGTTCCGTATGGGACCTCTGCTGTTTGTGATTTTGTCAAAAGACTAGGATGACGATGTGGAAGGGTAGGTTCATAAGATTGATGATGTAACACAGTTTGGTGGAACTGTGGATAGTGTGGAGGGCTGTTGTAGTTTGCAACAGGACATTGACAGGATGCAGGACTCAGCTGCTAAGTGGCAGATGATGTTCAATATGGAAAAGTGGGATACTATTCATTTTGGAAGGTCGAATTTGAATGCAGAAAACAAGGTTAAAGGCAGGATTCTTACATTGTGGAGGAACGGGGTATCATATGATCCATGGCATAGCTCCCACAAAGTTGCTACCCAAGTTTATGAGGTTGTTAAGAAGGTGTTTGATGTGTTCCTTAGCCGAGGGATTGAGATTAAGAGCTGCCAGGTTATGCTGAAACTCTATGGAGCCGTGGTGAGACCACACTTAGAATATTGTGATCATTTCTGGTTACCTCGTTGTAGGAAAGATATGGAAGCTTTGGTGAGGGTGCTGAGGAGATTTATCAAGATGCTGCCTGGACTGGAGGGCATGTCTTGCAAAGAAAATTTGAGGGAGCTGGAGTGTTTTCCTCATTGGAACGAAGAAGAATGTAAAGTGACTTGACAGGTGTGTTCAAGATGATGAGAGGCACAGATAGAGTGGATAGCCAGAGACGCTCTGCCAGGGTGAAAATTGGTCTCGAGAGGGTATGATTTTAAGGCAGTTGGAGGAATGTTTAAGGAAGATGTTACAGGTAGGTTATTTACACAGAGAGTGGTGTGTGTGTGTGCAATGAAGAGCTCGCAATTGTAGTAAAGTCAGCTATACTAGGGATATTTAATTGGAAAGGTACATGAATGATAGTATAATGAAAGGTATGTAGGTTCGTCTGATCTTAGAATAGGGTACAAAGTCGACAGAAAGTCAAAGGCCGAAGGGCCTGCACAATGCTGCACTGAACTGCACTGTTCTATGTTTCCAGTTTCACCCAGCTTGTGGATTCGCATCAATTGTTGAGTGTGTAAGGGAGTCATGTGTGTGAGATCAGGAAGCTTTGGAGGATTGTAAGGCCAAAACCTCCAGTTATGGTGTGCATTGTTGCAGTCACCTGAAAGCCAGGATAATATGTGTGGTTACTTAAACCAGACAGAATCCGCCAAGTTCAGTTATTAATGTGATTTTTGGATTGCCGTTTGCTGATGGTTACTTCACATAAATTCTACTGTGTGACCCATGTAGTAATCTCTGACCATTCACAGAGATGTACAATTTTATTTTGATATTGAAGAATGTGAAGGTAACATTTATTGGATATGGATTTAAAGGTTTGTTTGTGAGACACAAGGCACTGCAATAGATTGTCAACTTGTTAACGTCTTCACCCGTTACAGATCCGGGGTGCAGGTGTATGGAGTCTGGGAGGCAGATCAGATTCCATCACCATACATAACTTGTATGGTGTGATTCTGGCTCTCCATGTCAACACGTGTGCTCTCTAGGCCAGGCTCTGACTTAAGATGAATTTTAAAGATTGGTAGCTGGTCAGCCATTAGTATTTAACCTGGACAACATTTGAACTTACACTAAGACCAGTGATAGTCTGTTGGCGGGTTATCCCCCTGCCCAAGGTGGATTCCAAATTATTTGTTTTGAAGTAATGTTTGATTGACTGCCCTGAACCAGAATAGAAGCTCTATTCACAGATTTTGGAACAGGCCACTGAGTCTCTCTGTATCACAGGCAGCTTTGAGGTCCAATAGCACTGTAAATGATTTCAAATAAATTGGAAGCAAGTTTCAGCGTAGCTCATTGCAAGGTGTTGAGTTTACTGACCCCGAACAATAATCGGATGATTACTATATTTCATGAATTGGGCAAAAAAAGACGTGAACGATAATTATTCAACTGAACTATAATCTCTTAAATCAATTATGTTGATTCTATATTTAATGAACTAAATTATGAACTCATGTCAAGATTTTCTAACACAAAAATAAAACACGTATATTTTATTTTATCCAAGAAAGAACATTACTCTTGTGATCAGAATTAGATATTCAATGTCAGGATTCAAAACAATATTTTGCCACTCCAATATTTTTAAAGTGGTTGGCTTCTGAATGATCACATGTTCTGAGTGAGCAAACGATTGAACATACAAATAGAATTAGTGTTCGTATACATTTATATATAAACAACCAGTTTAATTTCTCACTGAAATGTACGATCTTCAGCTAATTGCCAGCTAATTTAAAAATGGCAATAATTCAAAATGGACTGTTAATATTAAACTAAATAAATTATTTGTGTTATCAAATTTTAGTGAATAATAATTTAAAAACTTCCAAGTTTTAGAATGAATGATGTTTAATATGAAATGTGGAGACTGAAACAAAGCAACGAACATAATATCGTGTCAGTGAAAGGTCAGAGCTTTCCAAAGAGTTTTGTGACAAAGCAATGATATATTTGTTTTAGTAAATGGAATACAACATGTAAAATATTCATGTTCTGAGTAATAATTAGACTTCATAATGATGCTGACCTTGCAATACTTGCATTTTAAATGCTTATGCTACACCAAATAATCAGATATTTTTGAGCATTTACACAGTGAAATAATTGGATACTGACTTTTATTCACAGCTGGCACATGATAGAGTACAAAACTTTAAAGTACAGGAGGAGGCCATTGGCCATTATGTATGAATCAGCTCCAAAAATGTCTCTAAAGCACCCCCATTTGCCAGCCCTCTCTCTGTTGCGCATTAAATTCCTAATTTCCAAATATATATATATCGTTCTCTTTTGAATCTTCATCCACAATTTTCCCAGCCAGTCAATTCCAATTCGTAAATAATGACGTTTTTCCTTATTTCACTCTTGGCTCTTTGGCTGACAACCTTGAAATTAAAATTCCTTGATGCTGTAATACAGTATTCTTTTTCTACTCAAGCAGAAAACTAGTCGCCAGGATATATGAAATTCAACTAACTACAAAAGACATGATCACAACACTAATTTCTTACGTACTGATGAGTATTTACGCCACTTTGACTAGGTCTGCATATCCATTCTAGGACAGGCCAAACAGAGACAAGCACATGAATTCCTAGACACATGGCATCCCAACCGGAACTCCATCAACAAACATATCAATTTTGACTCCATCTACCATCGTCTGAGAAAAAGGGCCAGAAATGACATCATCGACAAAGGAAGTTACATTACCTACTCAAGGAAACTGAAACATTTAAATACAAAGTGGGAGATAACACCAGCACTTCACTGGAGGCTCACTTACTGTGTACAGCCAATGGGACAAACTAGGAACTGTCATTAGCTATTGCTTCAGAATATATCTGAGTGTTCGTGGCTGCCACCACATAGAACAATTGAATGAAATTACGAGCCTGCACCACTAAGTGCATATCAAACGCTTTTTTAAAATGTTTGTGAGATTACCTGATCAATCACCCGCCTATGAAATGCATTCCAGACACATGTCACCACGGGCAGAACGGCAGCTTAATGGTTAGCACTTCTGCCTTAGCGCGCTGGGGACCCAAGTTTGATTCCAGCCTCGGGTGACTGCCTGTATGTATTTTGCACATTCTCCCCGTGTCCGTGTGGGTTTCGTCCAGGTACTCCGGTTTCCACCCACAATCCAAAGATGTGCAGGTTAAGTGAATTGGCCATGCTAAATTGCCGAATGTGTTCAGGGATGTGTAGGTTAGGTGCATTAGTCAGGGGTAAATATAGGAGATACGTATTTGGTTGGTTACTCTTTGGAGGGTCAGTGTGGATTTATTGGGCCGAAGGGCCTGTTTCCACACATATTATATATTTTATATTCTATGTTTGTGCCTCCCGCTCAGTTCAATACAGACTCCACAAATCCTCTCTCAATCCCCTGCCTTTCACTTTAAGTATGTTGCCCTTTGTTTTTGACCCTTCGAGTAAAGGAAACAGCTGCTGTCTGTTCATCCTCTCCATACCCCTTATGCTCTTGTACACCTGTACCAGGTTCCCTCCTCAACCTTCCCTGCTGCAAAGAAAAAAGGAGCAAGTTTAACCCTCGCCCTTCAAAATTTGAGTACTCACTTTTCTTGTTAATTCAGATATGAATCATCTCACATTTATCAGTGTTAATCTTCATCGGCCATTAATCTGGATATAGAAAACATTCGTTTATATCGTCCTGTAGCCTAACCCTTTCCTCCTCACTGTGAAGCACCCAGCTAATCTTTGTGTCATCCCCAACATTAGTTACCATTCCACTGCCATCCATCTTTCACATTCTCACCATCATTATTTATGAATATCACAAACACACCTTGATTTCCTTCCTGTTCTCCACATGTTATTCACATAAGCATAATTAAGAATTCCAGTCACTTGTTGTTCTTATTTTGGGGAATTTAGAGATTGATGTAGTTAACACCTATTATGAGTGTGCTGCAAATACCATTTTCAACACAAAGTTAAATTCACATTTTACACTCTGTTTCTCAGCATGTCATATTCATAAAGCTTGTAACTAATTTAGAATGAACTACGGTTTGGCAACTTGCATTGGAACATTAGCCTTTTGTGTGGCACTGTGCTTTGTAACAATAGTCAGAACTGAAGACATTTTTAATCTGCAGGATGGACACAGACTCATTGCTTGAATCAGCTCATGTCATGAGGATAAATATTCAATTAAATTCTATGTTATGGACTACAGGATATTAAATCATATTCTCATGTCTACCTTGAATTGGGAGCAAATACATACTGTTAAAAAATTCAGAAACGTTGAGACACAAAACCGCGGAGAAAAAGAAAGTCACATGCGTTTGATGGAGATACAAAACTACAGAGTGAATGTACAATCTGATAAAGAATAAAATGATAGAAAAAGAAGGGCATTAAATCTTAATTTTCAATCGAATCATTTCCAATTTTCCTGAACAGTGGTGGTTTTCACCCAACCTCACCTTTCCAAAAACAACCTTTTCCCTGTCACTAAAACTTCATTAGCCATTCTTCCTCTCTTTCCTACTCTGTCTTTACACTCCTACTTCCCTTGCATTACCCCTTCTGCTGCCACATACTCTTCCAATGATGATATCTCTTCACACCCATCTACTGCCACTCCCACTGTGAGTTACACCAGTTCCTTAGTTACTCCCACTTCCACTGGTCATCCCTTACTCTTTTTGCTTTCCACTGAGGTGCTGGGAGCTGCTGGCTTCTGTGCTGCTATTGGTCATCAGTGAATGATGGTATTGGGATGATCAATGACCAATAGGAACAGACAATAGTGTATGTCTGTCACTGTCCAATGCACCGTGAATAGGGTGTTTTTTTCCCCATAGAGCGTGGAACATTTTTCTGTCTCTCTGTCACAGCGCTTAACCAAACAGCCACATCCGAAATAGGACAAACCTCTCCTCAGAATCAGAAATCCAAATAGCTGTTTGTCCTTAAACGTTGCGAGGACAGTGGCCACATTGTTCAAATATGCCGTGTTCTACCCTTTTTCTTTTTAGAATTTTAACTGATTTTCCAATGTCAGTTGAGGTGAAATCAGAGTAACTTCCCTTGCCATTAAAGTAGTATTTGACTCACGTATCATATTGACCCTCAGGCAACTGCGGTCAATGGGAATCAGAGGAAATTCTGTGCTGGTAATTTCCTGAATGAATAATGAAACCTTCCCTGGAGCTATTGGGAATTACAAATAAACTCTGCCTTTGCTAGTGCCTTCCAAATCCATGGATGGATTCGTCTTATTAATAACATCAAGATACATTCTATTTTCACAGTTTGGTCTACCATCTCAGAAACGTAAGACCTTGTTGGATGAGTGTCACCCAATGAAATCAGAGCATTACAATAAGATAATGATTCCGATTATTTTCAATCATTTACTTTCCGAGGTCTGGTCGTGCGGTGTCGTTGTCACTGAGATCAACATTTTCTCTGTTCAACAGCATCACATCACATTAGCTCAAGTCTGCACTATTCCCCAATTCTACTTAATTCTCCAACTCATTCGCCATGCTCACCAGATAAAAGATGCCGAAAAGATGGAATCACTTCGTGATGCCTATGAGCCTCTGGAACCTGCCACCCCACCCATGCCCTGCAATCTGAGCCCATCCCCTCCCACAAGCCCACCTCCTGTCGTGTATTCACTATCCCTCCTAACCGTCCAAGCTCTAATGCTGAATGTTCTGTACTCAGAAAAGGTCTCATCTTTATCCCTCTGTGACCCCACTTTAATGAATTTCAGGCATGACATAATGTTGAACTCCTCTTCCACCGTCTTCTCCTCGGTGTCCATTTCTTTTACAAGAGTGCACTCCCCATCCCATAGACCCTTCGCCCAGCACCAACACTCTCTCTTCACCTGGACCAATTACTCTGGCGTTTACTTGAACTCAATCTGTTCATTGAGAATGCTCCATGTGAGTTTGTTGTCTTAAATTATCTGTATCCCCCTCACCTATCCAACCTATCACCCTCTGAACAGACTGTACGCTGTATGCTTCGATTCAGCCCTGACTATGTTCATCAGCCTGTGTCGATAAGGGTGGTGCTGCTGGAGTCTGGTGGACTGACCTCTACATTTCAGAGGCTGAGTGCCAGCTTTCAGATACCTCCGCATATCAACTGCTTGTCCATAACCCTAAAATGGCACATCATGTTATTTTATCAACTAAATCTGACCACGTTTCATCTGGAGGTTCCCACACACTCGCCCCCCCCACCCCGGCAAGCACACACACACTCACCCCACCTAACAATCCCACAGCTAATGGTCCTCTGATAGCAGAGTTCTCCTTTATCTCCTCCTGAAAATCCACAAACAGAAATGCCTGGGCAGACCCATTGCTTCAGCCTGCTCCTGCCATGCACACCTCGGCCTAAGTTATACCTGTTCCTTCATGGGGTACGTAGACCATTCCTTGTTCCGGTTCTATTCCATCCCCCATCCACAACTCTTTATTCGATACGAAGATTTTATCATCGCTGCTGCTCCTCTCTCTTGTCCAGAATTGGAAAAGTTTATCGTTTCCAATTTTCAACCCTCCCTCACTTTCACCTGGTCTACCTCTGACTCCTCCCTTCCTTTCCTCGACATCTCTGCTTCTATTTCTGGGGATAGACCGGTCACTAATATTCAGTATTAACCCAGGAAGTCCCATAGCTACCTGGAGTATACATCCTCACACCCTGTTTCCTGCAAAGACTTCATTTCATTCTCCCAGTTCCCCCATCTCCACCGCATTGCTTCTGATGATGTCGTCTACAAAAATATGGCCTCTGAAATGTCCACCTTATTCCTCACCCGAGAATTCCGAGCACTGTTATCGACATGGCCCTCAACCAGTTCCAAACCATCTCCTGCACTTCTACCCTCAGCCTCTTTCTTCCCTCCTGCAACAGCGTTAGCGTTCCCCTTGTTCTTACCTACTATCCCATCGGCATTCACATGCAGAGGATCATCAGTCCGCATTTCCCCCACCTCCAGCGAGATGCCACAACCAGACACATATTTGCGTCCTCTCTCTTTTCTGCCTTCTGAAGGGCCATTTCCTCCAGGACACCCTGGTCCACTCTTCATTCACTCCCAACACCTCTCCCACTTCCCCCACTCCCCACCACAGGTCCTCTTCACTTTCCCCTGCCGGAGGTGTCACATTTCCCATATTCCTCCTCCCTCCTCACTATCCAACGAGCCAAATATACCTCCCAAGTGAAGCAGCATCCTACAAACATTTCCCACAATCCGGTCTACTACATTCGCTGCTCACATTGTGGTCAGCCCTACATTAGGGAAACTAAAGATAGACTGGGTGACCACTTCACAGAATATCCAAGAAGTACCTGTGCAAAAGACACTGTCTCAAAATGGTTTGGTCTCACAATGAAATGCGTCATCGATATTTAGAGCCCTGTGAAACGTAGGAACTTTGTAAGTTCTCATTTAAAGTTCATAACAAATTACTCGAGATTCAACAGATATAGCAGCTTTACTAATATCGTTCAGATCAGTCGATTTGTCACAGTTCAGAAAGAAAAAGTAATTGATAGGTGGAAACTCAGCAGGCCTGGCACCCTCTGAGCAGAGATACACAGAATTAACCTTAGATTCCAATATGACTTTTTCAGAACAGTGTCACATCATTTTCGATATATTAAACTGTTTCTCTCTGTAGATACTTCCTCATCTGTTGCGCTTCTCCACCTTTTTCTGTTTGTATTTCATGTTTCCGTAACACTATATTTCATGTTTCTTGACAGGGTTACATGCTGAATTTAGTTATACATGGACAATGTCGTCCTTTTCTGTTCCTTTTATAATTGGTGTGTCTGTGACACCTGTGTTAGGGCCGAAATCTGCTTCTTCTTTAAGATTCAAAGGAAAAAAAATATTTTTCTGAATATCCTGTAAATCTCAGGAACTCCACTTTGTTTGAAAAGACATTTCAGGGCCAGCTGAAATTTCATGAGATATTAGGAATAGATTATTGATGATGGATCACTCTGTATCCTTCATTGAACTAGCTTGTCTACCCATTTCCAAAGGCTTTGATTACATATCACAGAATTATTTACAGCACAAGTGTGGGAAACTCACCCATTGTCTCTTCCAGCTTGGAATGACTATATCTCCACTGTTAGTCTTCTGTATTGTACCCATAGCTCTTCGCATGTTGTTATTAGTGTCTGCTTTTAATTGTAAGTATCCTGCCAGATATGAACAATAAGATCAATGTCAAACAAAAAAAAACAGATCTTCGAGGTCAAGCTCAGCAGGTCTGGCAGTACCTGTGAAGAGAAATCAAAGTTAATGTTTCATGTCCAGTGACTCTACTCAATCTGTATACCCAAAGATTAAATGATGTGTATATTAAATATTTCTCATTGTATTACATTTAAAATTATCCTGTTCAGATCACATTGTCATACAGCATTACATCTCCCTAATGTTGGCTATTTCCCTGTTTTGCATTAGATTTAATTCTGTCTGTCAGAAAGAATGATGATGACTGGGGAATATCATTGTACTCCCCATGCAGTCTCCGCAGCCACTGCCCCCATTCCGCCTTATCTCGCAGCCAATGTCATGTTCATTCGAACCTGACTCATTAATTCATAAATCTAAATGTATAAGTTCATTGTAATTATCAGCTTTGGTTTTGGACCGAGGCCAAAATGTGTAAGACAAATACTGTTTTACAGCAAATAAAACTGCACTTAGAAGCTTGTCAATTTGTATAAATTAATTACTGAAGTATGTTCTCTATGGAAGTTCCAAATTTGCCTTATTAGAGCAGGGAGAGGAACATTCAGAGAAGTCCACACTTCCTGTCTATGTTCAGGGCAACTGTGCCCAGTGACACTCTGTTCGCTAGCGTTTGTTCCCGTGGAGGAGAGATCAGAACAGAAAACTCATCCTGATTGTGATTCTTTTGCGGGATGGATGGATTTGAGGAGAGATGGTTACAGCACAGTAAACAGACAACAGAGCAGAATCAGCTCGTCTACCAAAAAAGCATCCATCATTCTCCCTCACAACTGACTTCACTAGAGCCATTGGTGATGGGAGATTTGACCAATAGCAAACAATATCAACATATAGTTGACTCCAGTTAGATTGTGAACTGAATGTACTGTATATAAAGCTGGGACTGTTTGCTCAGTGACTGTAATTAATGTCAGTCTCCATGCAATGTAACTGTGTCACTGGAAGGTTTCCCTCTCCTATTGGTGAGGGGCTTAATTCAGTGTGCTATCCCACTGTAGTTGCACATGCATCAGCTCCAACAGTAACAGAGATCAACAGCTGTGTAGTCAGAGAGAGGACAGATCTGAATGTGAGAATTGCGGATTGGAACATTACAACAATGGAGAGGCGATTTTCCTTGAGTGTTTTCAAGATTTCGCCCTATTAGGAATTTCTATAATATCGGATATCAGCAGTGCTGATGATTATTCTGGGCGTGGTGGAGGGTGTGCTACTAATCTATTCTCGCTATTGTTGGTGTTCTCTACCTCTGTCCATTCATTAATCCCATAAATAAATTTGAACTTCGTTGCAAGTACTGTTATTTATATTTGTCAGAGAAAGAAACTGTTGTCTTCAGTTTCAATTGCAGTCTCCATTCATTATCCATGAATTGCTGACCACTCCCTCACAACCATCCGTGAACAAAACTGTTCACAACCTCGAGATCGCTTTTTACCCTGAACTGATTTATGTCTCGTGTTCTCTCTGTCACCAAATCTGTCCACTACCAGCTCCTAATATCCCCAATTTTCATCTCTGTGTCAGTGTTGTTGCTGAACAAACCATGGGCTGCACGTTGGTAAAATTAAGACTTAACGTTTAAAGCTCTCTGCTGACCACTAATCCATTACAAATATTTCAATCAAAAAATTATTCTTGTCTCGGATCTTACTTCATGATTAGGACACTGTATGAATGTAGGAATGTCGCTGGATGAATTTCAGAGGCAAAGCTTATTAAACAAACAATATTGTTTCAAGTCCAACCACAGCTGATGACAGAACTTAAATAAAAATGATAAGAATTGGAATGAAAGTGAATTTCACGAAAAACAACCACAAAAACAACATTTTGTCTGAAAACCTTCCTGTTTCATTGATCACCTTCGGTAAAGAAATATAATGTTATTACCCGGTGTGGGTTAAGTGAAACTTCAGACCCATGATAATGTGCTTGACATTATATTGGGTTGTCGAATGGCCTCAGAATCAGGGCAATTAGTGATGGTAACCAAATGCTGCCCTTGGCAGAGATGCCAACATCCCACGAAATAACAAAATTGAAGGTGAAATCAAATAAAGGAAAGTGTTGAAAATCTGAAATAATGGAAAGAAATGCAAAGAAACAAACAGAAATTGCTGGGGAACTTTTCTGAACTGAAAGGCAGCTGGAAAGAAATGTGATTAATACATTTGACAGGGAAGTCTGCTTTGAAGGGGAGAAGGAATCAATACAGAAAGAGATACAGAAGAAAAAAGAGCAAACAAAGAGAATGATGATCAGCTGGGCTGGAAATAATATTTAAGATTCGTCTCATTTATTTTTCGCTTATCCCATCTTCCTGAATATCGTGCTCACTTAGATACAGATATCGCCCGCTTTTCTAAAGTTCGCTTTTCAACACTTCCCTTTCCGAATGACCTACATTAGGACCTTGTTTCGCTAACCAAAAGAAATCCGAAGAGGATTTTCACTTTTACGAAGAAAGGCGATTTTTTTCCCATACAAATTAGTGCTACTGCTCTTTACACCATATCATAGGAACACTCTACTTACAGATAGGGGGGAAACTTGTCTTAATCTAAGATCATGTTTAAATCGATTTGATACCCCTGTCTTCCCAGAGTGTGGTCATCTTCTTATATTCATTAATGGAATATAGGTATCACCGACTAAGCCAGCGTTAGTTCACTTTATCAGTTGCCCTTAATAAGCCGTTGAGCCACTATAGTCCACGTGTTTGATCTGATTTGATTGGATTCAATGTAGTCAAATGTACAATGGAAATGATTGTTTTGCGAAGAGTGCAGGCACATGGTGGTAAACAAGTAAACAGAGATCATAGGGTACTTAGACAGAGTGAGGCATACAAGGTTACAGCTTCACAGGAAGTGGGCAAAGCAAGATCTAATTTAGCAAGATTAATATTATATGAAAAGTTAGAGATGTCAATTCGACAGTCGAATAACGGTTGGGAAGGAAGTTCTCCTGAGTATCCTGGTTCATGTTTCCAAGCCTCTGTGTCTCCGCCCTGTTGGAAAAAGTTGTCGGAGATCATTACCGGTTTGGGAGAGAACTTTGATGTTGCCAGCCTTTCTGCGACAATGACAAGTACAAATGGATGGACGGTTGTCTTCCGTGATGGTCTGGGCTGTTCACACAACTGTCTGTAGTTTCTTATGGTCTTGGGCAGAGCAGTTACCATGTGAGACCATTATGAACGTGAATAGAAAGCTTTGAGTTGCCCGTATACTGAGCACTGGCAGACGGGCGGTTCCAAAATAGTTAGATGGAACAATTGGCTGTTAAATGGATACCCACGTTCTGGTTGCTGTTTTGATAAAAATTTAAACGTAACCGATAAACTTACATTATGTCCACGATTCCAAAACTCAGTTGAGTTAATTGTATTGCCAACATTGAACCAATGAGCTATCACCTGCGTCAAACTAATAGAGAAGCCATCAACATCACAATGCTGGAGAAAGAGGCAGACACGAAGGGAAGGAGAGAGAGAACACAGCGAGGGAAACTGATGGACAATCTGGCAAAGAGAGATCGGAAAAAAACAAGTTAACAAAGAGTCACACGGGCAGGGAGCAAGGGAGATAATGTCATGGGAAGAAACAGAAGACAGGGAAAAGGAAAACACAAGGAAAGAGACAGTGTGAGAGAAACAGTGAGAGACAAAGTATACGGAGAGTTGGGGATAGAGTCACTGAGAGCTGCGGGGAATGGGAGAAACTGTGGATGAGGACCGGAGCGACCTGGGAGTGAGCACTGGTAGGAGCTGGAAGGAGGGAGGTCAGGATTTACTTTGATCTGTACCAAGGTGTTCAGGCAGATCATACTAAGCAAGGCTGTACAGAACGATGCTGTAAAACATATCTGAGAGGCAAATAGGTTGCGGTGCACATGGTGTGCGCGAGGCGAGATCAACATGTACAAGATCAGCATTATCTGATATTAGAGAGTCCATTCATCAATCTAATAACAGCCAGGAAGAAGCTGTTACTGAACCAGCTGATCTATGTTTTCAAGATTTTGTATCTTTTAGCCTGATGGAAGAGGTTGTGGGAGATCTTTACAGACATATGATGGGTCTTTGATAATGTTAGAACTGAGAAAGTTCCAGGACAGGAACAGGCCATTCGGCGGTCCTAACCTGCGTCGATCCAGATCCTCTATCTAATTCCGTTGCCTATTTTCGAAGGTCTGTATCCCTTTGCACATTCATGTATCTTTCCAGAAACATCTTAAATGGAGCACCACTGGTCACAGTTCTCTATTTTGAGAAGCTCCTTTCCTCTACTACGCTTTGTTCCCTATTGACCAGCCAGTACTTTATCCTTGTATGTGAGTATGTGAGTTCACGTTCTCCATAACCCGACCATGGAAAAACTTATCAAATGCCTTCCTGAAGTCCATGTACATGACATGTACAGCCCCACCCTCATCAATCAACTTTGTCACTTCCTCAAAGACTTCTATTAAGTCGATAAGATTTCGCTGCACAAAACCATGTTGCCTCTCACTGATAAGACCATTTCCATCCAAATGAGAATAGATTCTATCCCTCAGTATCTTCTCTCGCAGCTTCCGTACCCCTGATGACAGGCTCACTGGTCTATAATTAATTGGATTATTCATGCTACCCTTTTCAAACAAGGGGATTAGCAACGTTCCAGTCCTCCAGGACCTCAGTTGTGTTCACGGATGCTACAAAGATATCTGTTAAGGCCCCAGCTATTCCCTCTCTCCCTTCCCTCAGAAACCTGGGATAGATTTTGTCAGTCCTTCTGCGGCAACAAGCCGTGTAAATACAATCAATGTTGGGAGATTGGAGTCCGTCATAGTCTGGGCTGTGAACACAACCTTCTGAAGTTTCCTATGGTCCTGGGCAGAGCATTGATGTGTGAAGCCGTTACGCACCCGGACAGTACACTCACAATGGTGCATCTGTAGAAGTAGTACATGCTGAATTCCCTGAGCCACCTGAGGGAGGAGAGGCGTTGTTGAATCTTCTTTACGGTCACACCTATGCAAGAAGGCCAGGGTAGGTTGTCAGTTCTTGTCACTCCGAGGGAGTTGATGCTCTGTACTCCCTCAACCATTGATGTAGATGATGGCGTGTTCCTCTCCTTTCTTTCTGAAGTCAATTATCAGTTCCTTACTATTGCCGAATTTGAGAGAGTTATTACCATTACACCATGCCACCAAGTTCTCAATCTCCTTTTAGTATTCTGACTGATTGTAGTTTGATATCCGTCCTTATTTTGTGATGTCATCAGCGAACTTGTGGCTGGAATTTGACAACACATCCGTGTGTGTACAGAGAGTTCTGGAGGGGGTTGAGGACACAGCCATGGGAGTACAGGGTGTACAGTAGGGGACTGAGTACACAACCATGGGAGTACAAGGGGTACAGTAGGGAGCTTAGGGCATAGCCGTGGGTGTACAGGGAGTACAATAGGGGGCTGAGGGCCCAGATGTGGATGTACATGGAGTACGGTAGGGAGCTGATGGCACAGCTGTGGGTGTACAGGGAGTACAGTGGGGGCTGTGGACACAGACGTAGGTGTACGGGGAGTACGGTACAAAGCTGAGGGTACAGCCATTGGTGTATGGGGTGTACAGTAGGGAGCTGAGGGATCCGCTGTAGGTGTACGGGAAGAACGGTAGGGGGCTGAGGACACAGCCGTGGGTGTACATGGAGTACAGGAGGGGACTGAGGACTCAGCCATGGGAGTACAGGGAGTACAGTAGGGAACTGAGGAAACAGCCGTGGGTGTACAGGGAGTACAGTAGGGGGGGTGAGGACACAGTCATGGGAGTAGAGTAGAGGACTGAGGTCACAACCATGGGAGTACAAGAAGTATAGTAGGGAATTGAGGAAACAGCCGTGCTTGTACAGGGAGTACATTAGGGGGCTGAGGGCACATCCGTGTGTGCACAGGGAGTACAGTAGGGGGCTGAGGGCACATCCGTGTGTGCACAGGGAGTACAGTAGGGGGCTGAGGGCACATCCGTGTGTGCACAGGGAGTACAGTAGGGCGCTGCGGATACAGCCTTGGGTGTACAGGGAGTACAGTAGGAGTCTGAGGGCACAGTCATGGGTATACAAGAAGTGCAGTAGGGGGCTGATGCACAGCTGTGGGTATATAGGGAGTACAGTAGGTGGTTGAGGGCATAGCCGTGGGAATGCAGGGAGTTCAGTAGTGGGCTGGGGATACTGCTGTGGGTCACAGGGAGTACAAGAGGGGGCTGAGAACACATCCTCTGGTAGTTCCAGCGTTGTGGTTTGTTGTGGAGAATGTGCAGATACCTCTCTTCACAGATTGTGGTCTGTGTGTCAGAAACCGGGGGATCCAGTTGCAGAGGGTGGAGCCATGATCAAGGTCATGGAGTATTGAGATAAATCTGGAGGGGATAATGATGTTGAAGGTGGAGCTGTAGTCAATGACCAGGGGTCTGGTGTATGTATCCTAGTTGTCCAGATGTCCCAGTGATGAGGGCAGGACTCAGTATATGGCATCCGTTGTGGAACCGGCACATTATAGGGCAGCAGGTCATGCTGGGAGACTGGAGGTGATGTGGGCCACAACCAGCGTCTCAAAGCACTTCATGTAATTGAGGTCAGAGCCACTGCGCGGTAGTCATTAAGGAACGTTGCATGTGCTTTCTCCCTTACAAGTATGATGGTGGGCTTCTTGAAGTGGATTGGGACTTCAGCTTCAGGAGGGAGAGGCTGAAGATGTTTGTGAATACCTCTGCCAGTTGGTCCTTACAGGATCTGAGTGCTCATCCGGAAACTATCTCCAACCCTGTTGCTTTCCTTGACTTGACCTGCAGGAAGACTGATCATGCCTGCAGGGTGACAGCGGGCACAGGTACATCCAAGGCTGTCGGGGCAGGTTTCACGCTGGCAGTCACACAGTCATTCATCATAGACATTCCCTCCACCACATCCCTCCGTCATCATCAACACACAGCGACATTGGTTGTTGTGAGCAGCACACAGTTAGTTTTGAGACAGAGTGACATCATTAAATTGGGATTGTGCGCCATCAAGTCCGTTGTCACCATAACGGGGTAAATTCACAACACATCGGGGACAGGGTGTGCTCCTACTGGGTCTCAGTGGTGCAGGGAGTGAAGATATTACAGGTATAATTCCAGTCAACTCACTGCTTGAACCTGAATGGAGTGAACCACCTTGAGTGCTGTGCCTTTTCAGTGGTGGACAGTCCTTAGGGAGTCAGGAAGTGCCATTTACATGAACCACCTGAACAAAGGATCTGAGGGCGTTTTTGCTAAGCTTGGAGTAGATACAGTGATGTATGGACGGGCAGGCGATATTCATGATGTGGGAAGGCTGCAGGAAAGCTTGGACAATGACTGATGGAATACAATCTGGGAACGTGTGAGATTATGCACTTTAGCAGGCGAACTAGAGACAAACACTATGTTCTAATAGGATCCATTAAATCTGAAGCATAAAAAAGATTTTGAAGCACTCGTCCTCTGTTATGGTTAATGTGCAGGTTCACTAGGCAGTTAAGAAAGCAATTGCAGTGTTAGCATTCATTTCATGGAACCTAGAATACAAGAGAGGAGGCATACCGATGAGAATGTAATGGGCAATGGTCAGTCGGCATTTGGAATATTGGCAGCTATCTCTGGGGAAAGATCAGTTGGTGTTGGAGGTGATCCATCCTGGGGATGGTGGCTTGTCATGAGCGGCAGTGTGTGTACTCGATGGAATTTAGAAGAATTGGGACGCGAGGAATGTGATAGAAACTGATTGATTACTGCAAAGATTGAGACAGTCAGTGTGTAGAAGATATGTCTAGTAGTTATAGAGACTATGACAAAATGGTACAGTTTCACAGTGAGCGAATGGGCTGAATTGCCTCAATCTATATCAATATCTCATGCTCTTATGATCATGTGGTGGATTATTCAGTGCAGAATTGTAAGTCTCTGAGCAGCTCTTGTAACCCTTGTATTTGTATGTTGATTTGACTTCACGTTCTGTTCAATGGTAACCCCTGTGAGATGGTCGATGGGAGGATTCAGTGTTGGCCAGTAGTCCATTAAACATTGAATATACACAGCTATCTGTGAGTCTCATCTGGCGGGAGTACATTGTCTCTCCGATGACAGTCATTTTCAGTCTGGTATTTTCGAAGGATCGATCCTGTTATGCCAGTGTTGTTGAATTTGACCAAACAAATGCAATTTTTCACAGCACATGGCAACAATATGTCATCGAACACTGAACACCCATCTAATAACAGAAACGTCTATAATGTTCTGTATAAGAAACACTGTTTTCCTGTTCGTGTTCAAATCAGATAACCTGCTCCATCGAGATGCTCAACTTGGAACTATTTTTATTTATTTTTTGGCTGCGGGCATCGCTGGATGGGCCCACCATTTCTTGTCTGTCCCTCGTTGCCTCCTTGAGAAAGTGGTGCTGAGCTGCCTTCTTGAACCGCTGCAGTCCACCTGCTGTGTGTTGACCCACAATGCTATGAAGGAGGGAATTCCAGGGTTTCTACCAGTAACAGTGAAGGAACGGCAACATATTTCCACATGAGGATGTTGATTGGTTCGGAAGTGAATGTATAGGTGGTGGCATTCCCATAAACATGCTGGCCTTGTCATTCCAGATGTAAGTATTCATGGAATTGGAAGATGCTGTCTGAGGATCTTTGGGGAATATCTGCATTGTGTCTTGTAGATAGCACACACTTCTGCTACTGGGCGACGGTGGTGGAGGGAGTGAATGATTGTGGATGTGATGCCTATGAAATGGACTGTTTTGTCCTGGATGGTGTCAAGCTCCTTTAATGTTGTTGGGTCTGCACTCATTCAGGCAAGTGGGAGAATTCCATCTCATTCCTGACTTATGCCTTTTAGATGATCGACAGGCTTTAGGAAGTCAGGAGGTGAGTTACTCGCGTAGTATTCCTAGCCTCTGATTTGCTCTTATATTTATGTGGTGAGTCTAGTTGAGTTTCTGATCAATGATAACCCCCAGGATATTGATAGTGGAGAATTTAGTGATGGTAATGCTGCAAAATACCAAGTTGTTATATTGTTAATTATTGGTGATGGTCATTGTCTGGCATCTGTGTGGTGTAAAATGTTACTTGCCACTTGTCTGTCCAAGCCTGGAGAGGGTCCAGATCTTGTAGCATTTTGGCATGGACTACTTCCATATCTGAGCATTTGCGAATGGTGCTGCACATTGTACAGTCAGTGTCGAATATTCACACGTCTGACCTTATGATGGTGTGAAGGACATTGATGAAACAACTGAAGATGCTTGGATTTAGGTCTCATCCGGAGAGTCACTGAAGATGTTGTCTTCTCTGGTGATGAAATGTCTGATAATGAAACTTGCAGCTCAGCGAGCAAACCTACATCCACTTTATCCTGAGGAACTACTGCAGAAATGTTCTGGAGCTCAAATGACTGACTTCCAACAACAATGACCAACTTCCTATCTGTCAGGTATGACTCCAATAGTGGAGTATTGTCCGCCAATACCCTTTTTGCTCGGGTTTCCTGAAGCAACGTTAGAAAGAATGTAGCCTTGATGTCAAGGGCTGGAATTCAGCTCCTTTTTCTATGTTTGAACCAAGGCTGTAATGAGGTCAGCAGCTGAGTGTCACTGGTGGAACCCAAACTGTGTGTCACTGAGCAGGTTATTGCTGAGCAGGTGGTGCTTGATAGCACTGTTGATGTCCCCTTCCATCACTTTACAGATAATGGGGAGTAGACTGATGAGGTGGTATTTGGCTGGGTAGACTTTGTCCTGCTTTTTTTGTACAGAACACACTTGAGCAGTTTTTTCCCCACTGTTGGTTTGTAACCATACTGGAACAGCTAGGCTAGGGGAGCGGGAAGTTCTGGAGCACAAGTCTTCAGGACTATTGTCAGCATGTCGTCAGGGTCCACAGCCTTTGCAGTATCCAGTGCCTTTAACCGTTTCTTGAGACCAGTCAATCGAATTTGCTGAATACCGCTATCTGTATTGATGGGGTCCACGGGAGGAGACCGAAATGGATCATCCACTCGAAACTTCTGACTGAAGAATTCTGTGAAAGCTTCGGCCTTATATTTTGCACTGATATGCTGCGCCCTTCCTTCACTGTGGCTGGGGATATTTGTGGAGCCTCCTAATCCGGTGAGTTCTTTCATCGTCTACCACCATTCACGATCAGATTGGCAGAACCACAGAGCTTAAATTAGATGCGTTGGTTCTGGGATCGCTTAGCTCTGTCTGCTCCTTGCTTTTTATGCTACTTGGCATGCAAAAGGTTCTCTTTGGAAGCTTCAGCAAATTAACATTTTATTTTTATATATACCTGGTTCTGCCCCTGGCTTGCACTCCTGCACTCCCATTTGAACCAGGGTTAATCCTATTGGTTGATGGTAATGATTGAGTGGGTGATATGCTGGGTATATGAGGTTACAAGTTACAGGGACTCCCAGAGCATCTACCACCCCACTGTATCGCACTGAGCTGCCTCCTGTGCTGGATCGTACCTGCCTTTGGGACAGGACATATCCAGGGATGGTGATGGTGCTGTCTGGGTTATATCTGTAAGGTAAAATTAAGTGAGTCAGACTGTTATTTGACTTGTCTGTTAAAGAGTTTTCCGAATTTTGGCACGAGTAATCATTTGTTAGTAAGGAGGTCTTTGCAGGTTCGACAATGATGTTTCTAACGTTCAATTTTCCGTTGTCCATGTCAATACATCCGGTTTAATTTCTTTGAGATTTTGTAGCACATCTGAATGACTCGCTAAACCATTTCAGGGGCGATTGAGAGTCAATACATTGCGTTGGGTCTGGAGTCAACGGTCGCCAGTCCAGGTGAGGAATGGAGGATTCCTTCATTGAAGGATATCAGTGAACCACATGGTTTTTTCTGACAATCGGCCACGATTTCATTCTCATAGGTAGATTCTTAATTCCAGGGATATTGTTAAATTATTGAATTGAATTTCCACCATCTGCAGTGGTGGGATTCGGACCTGGTTCACTAGAACCGGAGCTGATTTTCTGGATTGATAATCTCGCGATAATACCATGGGGCCTACTTGGAACCACATGTTGTACTCAACTGCTATTCATTGTGTTTTTCTGTTTTTCTATCATTGTTATGTTATTCAGGAACCTCATCTTTCATTAAATCCTGATTGAAATACACGGTGATGAAAGTCATCCCGACTGCTCGAATTTGATTCTGTCTGTTTTGTTTGAATAGACATGTCAAGGCAGCTGCACATCATAGAAGAACATGAAGAGATAATGGTAATTGTGCACTGTACCTGTCACTGGACCAGCGTGTCTGTCCAGACACCGAAAATACTTACTGTGGGTCAGAGAACCGCGAAATTATCATAGCACAAATGGGAGTCAGTCAGCCCATCGTAGGATCACAAGCTTTCCAACGGCCCAATTGGAGCTAGAGAGTGTGTGTGGAGATAAATTGTGTGAGAAAGAAAGTGAAGAGAGATAAATTGAGAGAGAATAGAAAGGGGAGCGACAGACTGAGTGGGAGATGAAAAGGGGTTAAATGAGGGTGAAGTTAAATAGATCAGAAGACAGCATAAAGGGAGGATAGATATGGACAGACAGAAGTTAGAAGTCTTATTTAGAAATACCTCTGGATTGCAAGCCCTTTGTCTGGGTGTCATACACTGTGAGCAGTGTGCTGATACTGGCTATCATCCCAGATCACTTATTCCCAATAATTTCACAGAGCTAGGTTACTGACAGCTAAACAAAATCCATTCGGCCAATAGATTAGCATCATGGAGAAGATACATGGAGAAGAAAAATTGACTATGCCAAGAACAGCAGGAAATGATAACATTCCCTACTGTGTGAGAGACTGGTCCAGAGAATCTCAGTCAGGTGGATCACTGACTGTCGTGGAAATTAAACTGACTGGACTTAGATGCTAATAAGAGCAAAGAAAAAGCTTTATTTTTACCCACTGCATGGGGCCAATACACTTGGCCCTTGTGTATGGGCCCTGAACATAATTTACGTATTCCTTTTATGCTTTTCCTATCACACGCTCAAGGACAGGGGCTGGGAAACATTCGACTTCTTATTCTCTCATCCCCTTGCCATGGACCTAACTGTCTTTATGTTTTCTCAGCTTTTTCTGCTGAATTCGATCGCTCGCCAGGCCAGGTTGAATGTTTAAAAAGCTGGGTAGTAGGCACAGTGTTGTCGCATGTGTATTCCCAAATAATTACTGGTCTGCTGCAAGGCATTACAGATAAATGCTGTCCATTTGTCACTACAAAGGCTTTCAGGAATGCCCCATCATGGAATTATCTCAGTTAGAAAAACCTAGGCACTGGCATCCTGTTTTGACATGGATAACGCTTCCAACCATTTGGAAAACATATCAACGATAATCAGACAATATACGTTCCCGCCGTTTGGTGTTAGTTGAAAGAAATCCATCTATAAATGCACAAAGTGTCTTTCGGATTGAGGGCTTGCTGCTTGTCTCATCTGTAATCCCCTCCCCACATTATTAGTAGCACAGATAACACATCGTTCATAATGTTTCTGGGATTAATGAGTAAATCCCTGAGTGTATCAGTGTGCCGAAATCCTGTCGTACATCCCCCTTTTTGACACATGGTCCGTACTGTGTGTCAGTGTGGCATAGAATGGAAATAATGATTGTTGTAGGCAGGCTTTATCATTAGGGCCAAAACACACCCCTCCCCTTTCTGCACACTGGCCTTGTCCACTCACGGTTCTCCTCGAGCGTTGCCTGTGACTGTAACTCTCGTTCGTCTGCTGTTGGGGTGCAAATAATTGTCATACACATGTCAAACTGATCAATTCGCGGCTGATGAGTCTGCCATCGCATTGCCTTAAGAAGTAGAATAGTTATTTTTTGTGTGGGGTTAAAGTTTACATACAGAAATTGATTTGGGCAATAGGACCACTTCCAGGAGGTCAGAAATCAGGTCACGGTGTGTGATGGGCTTTCCGGTGGAGGTCAAGAAGACCCTGTGTTTTTAAAGGGTTCCAAAATCATGTATAACCCCGAATGCATATCTGCTGTCAGTGCAAATATTCACTGTCCTTCTCTCAGCCAATTTGCAAGCCTCAGTCAAGGCAAATGATGAGAAAGGAATGATCCCACGTTGACTACCTTTACAGCATTACAGCATATCCAACATATTTCTGGCCTGCCTCCTTGCTCCTGAATGTTGACCCTTCCACAAAAACCTCCATATTCGGATTCTGACGTGGAGAATCCTGCACGTCTTGTCTAGGGCTGCAAATTTCATTTGTTACAGCAACACAATCATGTGGGTCTCCGTCTCCTTCTGTGGGTAAAAGTCGAGCAGGGTAAAGGACGTTACATCTCTTTATTGTAATGTCAGGCGTCTCCAATAATACAGTAATGTATCTGAGCTAAAGAGCTGCCGACATGTGCGCTGTCTTTTGCTCGGAAAGCAGTAAGGATACTGCATGTGGGACCAGTAGGATTAATTCACCATAGCCGAATATATCCCTGGACGCTACAACAACCTTTTCAGCTGCGGCCACGGCTCGCAGGCATTGAGGCTACGGGGTCTAGTTTAGCTGAAAAATGAGCTACTGGCCTCAATCGTTCCCCTATAATCCTGCAAAAGCGCAGATGTCATGCAGCCACGCTTCCCATCTATCGTTTGTACAAAAGGCTTGTTTGGATTTGGAATCCCCAATATAGGTGTAGTTTATGCTGCTATCAAGCAATAACCTGCACACTGCAGAAGCGCTGACTCCAGGGTTAAAACAAAAGTCTCCAGACTCCTGCATAGAGCCTCATTGGAAATGGTGGGGGACTCACAGTAAACTTGACAAAGTCATGTGAAGGTATATGATTTCTCTTTGAATCAAAAAGCAAACCAGAATTAACTATCTGGGTGTACTGATGCAATAAATAAGGCATTTGCTAAATCCACGCTGAAACTTTATTGCTGGAACAGCACAGCAGGTCAGACAGCATCTAGGGAAAAGGAGATTCGACGTTTCGTACTGTCCGGTGGAATTTGATCTAATATAGTACAGGTGTTAGGAACATTTGAGGTGCGCGGAACAACAGAGTTATTGCTTGAAAAGGGGGTCAGGCAAATGCCCAGAGGCATTTCCGAAATCTTTCATGGTCCATGTTCGTCGGACCAAAACTGCGCACGGTTCTGGACCTGGAACTTCAACCATTGGTGCGTGCAGAACTATCTGGTAAGACGATCATCCGCCAATACTCTCACTGCCTGACTCATCATTCGTCATGGGGTGATCGAGGTATGGTATGCAATCAGTGATTCAGCAGATTCTGAAGCGGCTTTCGCTAAATTGGGATCTTCACCAGGCAGAGCTCGACGGGGGGCTTTTGGTCTGGGAGGGTAGAAGTCAATGTCAGGATCTGAAACAGATAAAGGCAGTGTTCAACTTCATTAGGTTGTTTTCTGCACATGCCTGCATGTGCTGTAGCGTCTGTATGCGTATTTGTTATGATATGCACTTGAGATTTTCTCTGATATCGGCCTCAGCCTTCCACATTTTATAAACGCTCCAATTTACAGGTTCTATTTTCCCCTTCCGTTTATCCTACTCTCTCTCCTCCAACCGTGACGTCAGTACTTCCAACTGCCTTTTACTAAACCCACATTCCTTGATACACAATTCTAACTACTTTACAAACTCTGGGCCGTAATTATTTAACATATACTTGCATTATTGGTTGGCCATTCCAAATCCTCTGTTAACCCTCTTTTTGTTTGGTCTTGCTGAAGACTATTTTCAGCGTTATTAGTGAAGTGTTCAGCTCTTCACGTTACCGTTATTTTTTAACATTTGACTTGCTTTTACCTCTGGCGGTCTCCTCTCGCATTAAGCGTGTCCGCCACAATCCCTTTTTTTGTAAACCAAGAAATCACGTACCCGGTATGTCTTTGGCGAGTCAAACTCAGCCAGTGTTGGTCCCAAGTCTAAAACCACCTTAAACCTGCTGTCTCTTAACAACTCTACAGACGGCAATCCTTTCCCTTGGGTTTGCTCGAATACCGTGCGAGAATTTACTGAAACCTCTTCCTGATTCATTTATTCTCTTAGAATGAGTCTCTACATAGGATTACTAAAGCGACGGCTCTTACCCCGACCCTATTCGATTCGAACACCCAGCCCTGGCGCAATCACACAGACACATGGAAGAAGAACGCCTCATCTTCCGCCTCGGAATACTTCAACCCCAGGACATCAATGTGGATTTCAACAGCTTCCTCATTTCCCATACCACCACCTCATCCTAGTTTCTAACCTCCAGCAGCATGATCCCCTTGACTTGTCCGGACTTGTCCGACCTGCCTGGATCCTTTTCCACCTATCCACTCCACCCTCTCCTCCCTGACCTAGTACCTTCATCTCCTTCCCCACTGACCTATTGTACTCTCTGCTACTCTATCCCCACCTCCACCCTCCTCTAGCTTATCTCTCCACCTTCAGGCTCTCTGCCTTTATTCCTGATGAGGGGCTTTTGCCCGAAACGTCGATTTCAAAGCTTTTCGGATGCTGCCTGAATTGCTGTGCTCTTCCAGCACCACTGATCCAGAATCTGGTTTCCAGCATCTGCAGTCATTGTTTTTACCTGGTCAATATGTATGCCTTGTCAAATACGCTTGGTGGCGGGGATAGCTATCAGAACCTCTGGTCATTGGACTGATTCAGTGGTCTCATTTTCCTGACGTCACACTTTTTTTTATTATCAAGTCTATCCACTTTAAAGAAAATGCCTTGATGGAGTTCTGCTGAAAGGATATTTGAATTTTGGAGACATTAGAATATGTCACGTGTGAGTGAGATTAGAAATAGGAAGATAGCACAATTAACTACACTGCCAAAGAGCTGGTACGGGAGGCAGCACTTCTGATATGTGGATCATTGGGATTCCTGGGTCGATAGGATATAAACAAGCAGGACGGGTTGAACCTGCTCTGGCAGCAATCTCCGAATTGTGGATCATTGGGATTTCCGGATGGGTAGGACCGACACAAGAAGGACAGGACAGACCTGAACTGGCAGCAGTCTCCTGGCAGGCAGGTTTGTCATTGTCCCTTAGGAGGGTTTAAACTAGTGTGTGGCGGCGGTGGGTGGGGGGTGGGGGGTAGAGGTGTGGGGATCGACAGCAGTAGGTCCACAGGAACATTGACTGAGGAGGAGTTGTAGATTAATATCAGTACAGCTAAGACCAACTGCAAGCAGAGGTACTGAACACAGTGGACCTGGCAGTCTGAAGTGTGCTGTTGTTAATGTGAGGACACTTGTTTGTTTGGACAGATATTTAGAGATTCCTGCATGTCAGAAAACAGGAAGAGATAACGGTGAATTGTGCGATGTGTCCTTCAGTGGATCAGCTTGTCTCTCCAGGCAGCTAAGTGTTTATTTTGGGTCAGTGAAATTCAGAATTAATACAGCACAGAGGAGGCCAATCAGCTCACCATGCGTCCACTAGCTCTCCAACTTGACCACTTGAAAATAAAGAGAATGATCGGTGATAGGCTGAGAGGGAGAGAGAGGAATAGTCAGAGAGAAAGAAAGTGAAGTGAAATAAACAGAGTGGCAAGAAAATGGAACAACAGAATGAGTGAGAGCAACAGATGTCAGACGAGTGTGAAGTAATCAGGAGGCTGCATGAGGAGAAATACACAGAATTTCATTTCCAAACTCCCAGAGACTGCAAGCGCTTTGTCTGGTGCCATACCCTGTGATACTGGCTGTCATCCCAGATCATTTACCGCCAATGACATCACAGAGCTGAGTTGCTGACAGCTAATCAGTATCCAATAGACAAATAGATTGGTTCCCGAGAGAAGGTGGATTAATTTAAATATTCTGGGCCAACATCAACTTGTAACCCCTCTCGACAGTGTGTGAGAGACAGGCCGAGAGAATCTCAGTGATGGGGATTACTGACAGACGGGAAACCAGGATCTCAGCTGTGGGTCAAATAATGATTGACAAAGTTTGCACATGACTTCCAGGGTTTTGTAATTCACATTTAAATTTACATAGCACCACATAGTAAGTGTATTTTAACCACCTTGTCTCTTTGTAGTTTGCATATTTTGGTATGTACACAAAAGTTTATTTTGCCCCTGTGTTTTGTGTTGAATAAATCAATTTTATTCCGGAGGAAGAAAAGACCTGCTCCGATGGGACAGTCATCATCTGAACCGTGCTGGGACCAGAGTCCGAGTGAATCCTAACTGGGACTGTAGAACATATATTTCAACATATATTAGGAGTGTGTGTGTGCGGGGTGGGGCTTCAGTTACAGGATTTAATTAGAAAAGCCGAATTAAAAGAGGAGGTAAGAGTACAGAACTCAGGAGAGGTTATTAAAATCTCCAGCACAGACACAAATAGGATAGAGCATCTGGAAATGTTTAACAATCAAACTTCAAGCAAACTGGTCAATAAATGGCATGACAGGAGGTACAGTTAATACAGGACATGACGATATTATATCTGAATGCATGCTGTACAAGGAATAAGGTAAATCAGCTTGTGGCACAGATTGAAATCGGCAGGTATGAGGTGATGGGCATCACGGAGAAGTGGCTGCAAGGAGATTAGGATATTTAAGGATATTATTCCTATTGAAAAGAGAGGCAAGTGGGCAGAGGGAGTGAATATGCATTATTAGTAAGAAATGAAATTAAATCAATGGTAAGAAAGGAAGTAAGGTCAGATAGTCCAGAATCTGCGTGGGTGGAACTGAGGAACCACAAAGGCAAGACAACCACAGTTGGAGTCTTGTACACGGCTCCAAAACATAGTCATGAGCTGGGGCAGAATATACACCAGGAGATAGAAAAGATGTGCAGGAAAGGCAACATACAGTGATCGTGGGTCTTTTCGATATGCAGGCAGATTGGGAAAATCAGGTTGGTAGTGGATCGCAAGAAAAGAAATTACAGGAATGTCTATATGATGTCTTTTTTTTGCAGAAGCTTGTGGTAGAGTCCACTCGGGACAGATGATACTGGATCTAATGACGCAGGCTAGATAAGGAAGCTTAAAGTGAAGGGAAACTTCGAAAGCAGTGATCAGAACATGGTTGAATGTATTCTGCAATTTGAGAGAGAGAAGATATAATCAGAGTTAAGAGTATTTCAGCTGAATAAAGGCAACTACAGAGGCATAAGGGAGAAGCTGTATAGGATTGACTGGGAGAGGGGTCCAGCAAGAAAGGCAGGAGTGCAGCAATGGCAGGAGATTCCAAGATTAATTCAGGAGACACTGTAGACATTCATGCTGAGGAATAGAGGCATGGTGCAGGGAGGATGAGGCATAAGGGAGAAGCTGGGTAGGATTGACCGGGAGAGGGGTCCAGCAGGAAAGGCAGGAGATTCCAAGATTAATTCAGGAGACACTGCAGAGATTCATGCTGAGGAATAGACACATGGTTCAGGGAGGATGAGGCAACTAGGGCTGACAAGGAAGTCAGGGATTGTATAGAAGCAAAAGGACAAGCATATAATGTGGTGAAGGGCAGTGGGAAACTAGAGAATTGGGAAACTTACAAATATCAACAGAAGGTAAGAAAAAAAGGAAGGAGAATATTAAATGTAGTGGTAAGCTAACCAGTAATATAAAGGAGACTGTAAGAGGTTCATTAGATAGATAAAGTGCAAAAGAGAGGTAAAAGTGAATATGGGCCACTGGAAATGATGTTGGAGAGATAGTAGTGGGAAACAAAGAAAGGAATGAGGAACTTCGCATGGTGGAAGACATGAGCAATTTCCCAAAAAATGAACAGAGTGAGAGGGCAGAGCTGAGTATGGTGGCTATCATCAAGAAGAACATGTTAGAAAACTGAATGGCCTGAATGTGGATAAATAATCTGGACCAGGTGGACTACACCCCAGCATTGTAAGAGTGATAGCTGAAGAGGTAGTGCAAGCGTAACTAGTAAACTTTCAGGAATGACTAAAATCAGGAAAGGACCAAATGGCTGGAAAATGTCTAAGGGAGTTAGGCAGAAGATGGACAATTACAGACTGATTAGCCTAACCTTAGTTGTGGGTAACGTCCTGAAATCCAACTGAAGGATGGGACTTCTGAATACTTGGAGGTATTTGGTAAAGTAGGACAGCGTCCGCATGGTGTCTTCAAAGGGACATCTGGCCTGACAAACCTGCTAGAATACATTGAGGGAATAGCGAGCAGATTAGACCAAGGAGAACCAATAGATGTTATCCACTTGTTCCTCAAGAATCCTTTGACAACGTGCCACACAGAAGGCTACTGAGAAAGATAAGGTCCCATGGTGTTAGAGACAAGCTGCTAGCATGGATAGAAGAATGGCTGTCAGACAGAAAGCAGAGAGCAGGGATAAAAGGGTCCTTCTCAGGATGGCAGGCAGGGACAAGTGGTGTTCCACAAGACTTAGTGATGGGACCACAACTATTCATTCTGTGCATTAATGATTTACATAAAGAAACTGGGGGGATTCTAGCTAAGTTTTCAAACAGTGCAAAACTAGGTAGAGGGACAGGTATCATTGAAGAGGTGGTTCGGCTACAGGAGGGTGCTCTAGCGCATCTCCTCAACTTCCCATACCTCCGCCCTTGCACGCCACCCTTCCAACTACAGCAAGGATAGAACTCCTCTGTTGCTCGCCTTCCATCAACCTCAGGATACAACGCATCATCCTCCGACATTTCCGCCACTAAGAGTCAGACTTCACCACCTGAGTTTTACTTCCCTCCCGACCCCTATCCGCAGTCTGTAGAGACCATTCGCTTCACACTCCCTCGTGAGGTTCATGACACCCCCACCCCCACCAAGCCACCTTCCACTCCTGACAACATCTTTGTCATTACAAGAGGTATTAAACCTGTGTCAACACCTCCCTCTTCACCTTCATCCAAGGCCCCAAATGATATTTCTACATCAGGCAAAGAACATCCTATGCATCCAAACACTTCACCTACTCTGTCCATTGCTCCTGGTCTCCTCTCCGTTGGAGAGACAGGACATCAACTTGAAGAACGTTTCAGGGAACACTCTCAGACGCACATACCCAACAACCCCACTTCCCTGTGCTTGAATACTTCAACTATCCCTCCCACTACACCAAGGACATGCAAGTTGTTGGCCTCCTCCACTGCCAAATTCTAGCCAACAGTCGTCTGGAGGAAAAATTCATCATCTTCCGCCTTAGGAACCTCTAAAAATACGGTATCAAGGGCAATTTCACCAGTTTCCTTATTTCCCTTTCCACCACCTTAACCCAGAACTAACCCTACAACTCAGCACCACCCTGTTTAACTGAACTACCTGTCCATCTTACTTCCCATCTATCTACTCCACCTTCCACTGTGACCTATCACTATCACCACCCACCTTCATCTAGGTATCGCCTTCCAAGCTAACTTCCTCACAGTCCCAGCCCCACTCATTTATCTCTCAGCCCCATTTCACCCACCCCACTCATTCCTGATGAAGACTTTATGCCTGAAACATCGAATCTCCTGCTGCTCTGATGCTACCTGACTGGCTGTGCATTTGTAGCACCACACGTTTTGCCTCTGATCTCCAGCATCTGCGGTCTTCACTTTCTCCTGATGAAGGATTTTCACAGGTTGGGGGAGTGCGCAAAGAAGTGGCAGGTGGAGTATAACGTGGGAAAGTGTGACGTCATGCACTTTGCCAGGAAGAATACAGGCTTTGACTATTTACCAAATAGCGAGCAAGTTCAGAAGTCTTGAAGTGCAAAAAAACGAGGGAGTTCCAGTCCAGGAGTCTCGAAAGGTAAACTTGCATGTTGTCAGTAGTTATGAGACAAATACAATTATGGGATTTATTTCAAGAGGGCTTGAATATAAATGCAGGGTTGTACTTCTGAAGCGCTATAAGGCTTTGGTCAGGACACGTCCAGATGATTGTGCACAGTTTTGGGTCCCATATCTCAGGAAGGATGTACTGGACCTGGTACTTTTTCAAGGAGATTCAAGAGAATAGTCCCAGGAATGAAAAGCTTAACATATGAAGAACATCTGAGGGCTCTGGGTGTATATTTAATATAATTCAGAAAGATACTGGGAAGTCGAATTGAAATTTACAGAATACTGAATGACCTGTACAGAGTTGATATTTGAAATTAATTTCCAGTGGTAGGAGAGACTAGGTCCCGAGGCGACATCGTAAAGAGGAGACCTTTTAGAACAAAGGTAAGGAGGAACCTCTTCAGCCAGAGAGTGGTGAGTCTATGGAATTCACTGCTACAGAAGACTGTCGAGGCAAGGTCATGGAGTATATTTAAGAGTGAGACAGATTGGTCCTTGAATGCAAAGTGAATCAAGGATTACAGATAGAAAGCGGGAGAATGGCGATGAAAAGTTCATCATTGTATGGTGGAGCAGGCTCAATGCGCTGAATGGCCAAATTTCTGCTCCAATGTCTTCTGGTTGCTTAGTTAATATTGGCTCTCCTCATTCCTCATTGGAAATGTACCCTGGAATTTGATCTTCATATGGTTTATAAAGAGTAACATTCCAATACAGATGACTGGGAAATATCATGTTCCATTCCTCCAATCTCAGCAGCAATATCCATAGTATCATAATCACACTGCAATTGCAATCCAGCGAATGGTACTTAATCACAGTTGATTGACATCGACAACATTAACAGCAAGACCCTCGCTGGACCTCTCTGATCCTCGAATAACCATCTGAATTGTGTGACACATCATATTCTCTGTTAACATATCCATGCCATTTGTCTGCTCTAACTCATATTGTTGTACTCACATTTTCCTGTCTAATTATGGACTAGAAAAGTTCCCTCCATATTTTACTTGCAATATAACCACTGATCAGTAGTTACAGACTTTATGCTTCCATTTTTAAACGGAGAAACGTGTTTATATTCTGACAATCCTTTGACATTACTCCCATATCCAAGGGAGATTGAATGATTACATACAATCAAGCTTCCATCCCCAATATTCCTTCCTTTAGTCACCCCCATATATCCCATCCCAAATGTGTAAATTTTAAACGTTGTTTTGATTTTTAATAAAATCAACATTGAAATGAAAGAGGTTAACTGGAGCTATTTGTTCAGTGACTGTGATTAATCTCAATTTCTGTGGATCCTAATTATCCCAGTGGAGAGTTTCCATCATTGACTGATAAATGGGCTCTGTAAATGTGTTATCCCATAGTATGAGTAGGAGTATCACTGACAGCACTAACAGGGATCAGCAGCTCGAGAGAGAGGGGGTGAAGAGATCAGAATGTGCGAACATTAGACTGGAACGTTACAATAATGGTTCAAAATCTAAGGACCTAGGATTGGATTGTTCCACAATGGATCAGAATCAGAGAACATTAGACTGGAATGGTACAACAATGTATCAGGAGCTGAGAACATTAGACTGGAATGTTTCAACAATGGATCAGAATCTGAGAACATTAGACTGCAATGTTCCAACAATGGACAGGAGTTTATACTCGGGTCTTTACTGGCTTTCCCAGCCTTGGATATCATTAACATTGCGGATCCTGGATATCCTTTGAATTATTCAAGGTGGTTACTATCCCATCCTGGCCATAGATGGTGTTCCTGTTAAGTCATTATATTTGTCTACTAAACCGGGTTGATCTGAATTTCTGCTCATGATATGTAAATTTTGGAAAGTGGAAGTCAATGTCTTCAGTTCCAAACAAAAGTTCATTTCCTTATAAATTATAACTAACAAAGTACTATTTATAAATTACTCACTGATATGCGAGATGGAACCAGACTGTTCTGAAACTCCATAATTCATTTTGTCCTTCACAGATATACATCTCCATGTCCTCCCCCCCGCCCCCACCAATCGTGTCCAATACCACCATCATGATATGGTCCTCAGTCTCAGTGTAACTTCTGAATAAACCATGATTTGTGACTTTGTACAATCCAGATGCAACAGTTTTAAGTTCCGCCTAACCACATGTCCATCACTAAATAATTCCTCTTGAGGATGTTTAACTTGTTCTCTGCACATAGGGGAAGGCCGTTTATGATTGTCAAGCCATTGACTCATAATTGAGAAACACCGAATATCTCATGAAGGAAATTGGTGGAATTTAAAAGCAACCATTATCATTTGTTATAAAAACTCATCTGCTTGCCTCACGTCCTTTGGTGAAGTCAATGTGTCATGCTTCCCTGGTCAGATTTCCGTGTAACTTCTGTGATGAACATATGGGTGTACTGTACCTTTAAGAGAATTAAAAGCCAGCAATAACTACCTGACAGCACCAAGTGCTCTGAAAAATAGATATAATGTAACCTTTGGTTGAAAAACTCGATTAGCTCATTGTCTCGAGCCAAAAATAAATTCAGCAGAACACTTTAAATTATACTCCAAAATACCCACCTCTAATCAAGTTTGAATTGCGGAAATTGACAATCGTAAAGGCCAATGACATAATCCAATAGTTTGAGGGTGGAAAATTGAACAGTTGAGAGGAGAACTACCAAGCTACTAGCATGCAAATACTGCCTGAAAAATAGGTCTGTTAAGGGTACTTTTATTGATTAGCAAGTGGTGAAGCAGAATTCCCATGACGAAAAGAAAGCAGGAATATGGAGAAGAGCCAAAAGCTTCCTGGTTTTGAGGTTAGACGTTTTGCTTTGTAAATCTTCATTCGCCATCTTATCGGACTAATATTGTGGAGGGGGAAGGTCAAAAGTAGGTTAGAGGAAGAAGTTGTAAACAGTCGTTCGTTTATTATTCTCTTTTATACTTTAAGAAATAAAGTTGTTAATTTTTACTTTTAATCATATTACTGCATGGGATAAATCTTTTCTCTGTTGCTGGTTTTAATTAAGCAGGAGAATTGCTCCTGTGTTGTACCACTACAAACCCACAGCAATGTGTTTTACTCTTTACTGTCCTGTGGAACAGTTGAACCAGCCACTCAGTTCAAGATCAGCATAACATGCTGGCCTCACCAGGGCTGCATACATTCTGTGAGAGAAGCTGAAAAGTAAAGATAGCTCCCTTCCTCTGTCTCTTTCCCATATTCCTACAGCTCATTTTTATTGAAGTGAGTGATCATCCCCTATTTTGGGTGTATTAAATCTCATTTCAGTTCTCCCCAAGAGTGTCCCATACATCCATAAACATCGCTGGTGCTAGCTTTATTGATGCTGACGTACGGATGTAAGGGACTTATGAATTCCATGTCAAACGTAGTGCACAGAGAAGAAATGGCTTTTGTGGCACAGGAAAGAAACGGCGATGTCTAAGTGAGAGAAAGGATTATTGCGATCATCCCTGACAGTGTTTTTGAGGCAGTATTTAGGATACTGTGGATAGACTTTCCCTGAGGTTTCACTGGACTAATCCCTGAGATAATGGCACCCTGAGCAGTGAGTGAAGCTCAGTGAGAGAATAAGAGGTGATTGCTTTCAACCTTAAGGGAGATGGGCAATCACTCATCATGTTCTAAACAGGCACTGATACAGAGATGAATTCCATGGCATTCATGTCACTCGGGTTACATGATTCTCGATAGTTTAAGAGCATCCGCGAACGTTCCACCCAACCTCACGCACTCCCTATTTTGATTGAGACAGAAAGAGAGAAAGAGAGAGAGAGAGCTTCAGGCTTTTGAATAAACTCTCCAAATATTAATACAGTTCAATTGGTGTGTGATCCTGCAATGAACGTCATGTTATCCATAATCCCGACAGCAGCCACAAGACCTTCATTATAAAAGAGTTAACTCTTCGCAGCAACATCTGACCTCGGTGGAGAACATGGGTGTGTCTTCTCGAAGATGGGAGATGCCTCCTTGAGACTTGACACAAAACATTTGGCTTCCCTCCTCACTGCCAGCAAGTCGTGTTAAAGTAGCACACGTTCTACAAATAGTGGAGCCAAGAAAATGTTCTGAGCATTGTGTGATCTTCAGTCATCATCCCCACTTCAGATCTTATGATGGGGAAATACATTGATGGAGCAGCTGAAGATGCTTGTGCTGAGGAGGTTAACCTGAGGATCTCGTGCAGAGATGTCCCGGAACTGAGAGGACTATTGGCCACTGACCACAAGCATCTTTCTTTGTGCTCTGAAAGACCCAGACAAGTGGGAGGTTACACCTGATTCCCATTCAGCTCAAGTAAATAGTTGGTCCCGATGCCATCCTCAGTCAAATACTGCCTTGATATCAAAGCCATTCACTCTTTTCTGAGCCCCTGTGTTCACCTCCTTTTCACCTCAATAGGTGACGGTGTATGTGTAGGAAGTGTTTTCCTCTCACAGAGGGTAATCAATGTCAGAAATTATCTTGCCTAGAGAGTTATTGGAGCTACATCACTGAAAGCATCTAAGGAGGATGTAGATGGATTTTTGACCTGTCAGAGAGCTAAGGGGTGTGATGAATTGGCTGTAAAAAGGAGTTAAAGTCAACAGTAGATCAGCAATAATTGTATGCAATAGCTTGATCGTTCGAATTACCGATCTTGTTCTTTATGTCCTCATATTCTGTAATTATAAAGTTAATGGTTGAAATTTTCCTGAACGTTCTGTTATTGAATTTTGCAATTAGAGAGAGTAAAGTATTTTGTGAGTCATCTCTGGGTGAGTTATGGGGGCTGTATTCACAGGGAACCTGGGTCTATAATATGACCAACAAATCAAGCACGAGTTGCAGAGAGGAGACACTCTGTGAAGAGACCAGAGGCGCCTTTCGAACCCAGCCTCTATTTCCCAATTACATTTTCTAACCCACACTAAACCGTGTGTGATAGTCTGGAGGGAATGAATGATATTTTGTGTTCCTGTATACCAGGTATTTGGAGGAAGTAGCCTCGATTTGCTCCTTGCAGGAATGGTGAGGGGTTGAATGGAACATAGGGCTGAGCAGCAGGAGTGGACCATTAGACACTTTGTCACCGTTCTAAAACGCACAAAGATCATGGGTGATGTGATTTTCGTCTCAGCAGCACTTTTCTGTCTGAATACCATTTTCCTAAATTCACTTGCCTGTCAAATGTCACCAAATACAACTTTAATTAAATGTAAACATCCAGGCACCACAAACGTCTGGGGAAGTGAATTGCACTTGAACAGCCCTTTGAGAATTTTTTATTTGTGTTCCAACCAAAGTTTGAGGGTCACTGTCTCCTTTTTCAGTCCCACTCCTCCACTGGTTACACCAACCTTAAATGTAACCAGTTTAGTGAAGTGGCCAATGATATAGGTCTCAGCGTAGGTCATTTTCAAGAGAAATGTGAGACCCAGAAAGCTGAACTCATAACAAATGTCAAAATGATGGATTGCCCCAAATGTTATTCTGCCTTTGAAGTTATTCTGCTCACACAATGTTCAGGTCGTGGGATTTCTTCCGACAACAGTTGGACTTAGCTGAATTCCCTTTGTTTCAGCAGTGGAGAGATTCCAATCAATCCTCACCAGGAATCATTCACAAGTGAAAAGATAACTCAGGGATTTTCTGGTCTCACACTTTGCTATCGGGCGGAACAAAGTAAGAGAGAGAGATCAATAGGCTGCTGCATCTCAGCCAGGGAACAGTTTTCTCCCTCTCTGTGTTGGAACATACAATAATGTCAATTGAACACCAAACTGGGCCATGTGTGCTCTCCTGGAACATTATCTGGAAAACTTGATTATAGATTATATGCAAGTGCGTCATTCCTTTCAATCGCAAAAATTGTTCGCATTTTTTAATTTAAAGTCATGCGTCTGTGCAAGTTGTAAATATCGGTAGGTGTCGTCATAGTATGTGCTTTAATATCAATACACCTTTTTCTTAAAATTTATTCAAGAGAGAATGCGCATCCAATTGATACACTTTTCAGAAAGTCATGGATGGTTCAATACTGTTTCTCAGCTAAGATCGAAACTGATAATCCCCCATAACAAAAGACCGGCATTCCAGGTAAATCTTCGAAAAGAATTATATCCTTTCATTTTGTTTCAGGTGATCAAAACTGCACACAATGCATCAGGTGTGGTCTCTGCAATGCCCTGTACAGATGCAGTTAAACATTCCTGCGATTGAACCTGATACCTTTTGCCAAAAACAGCATCATTCCATTTACCTCCCAAATCACTTGCTGCATCTGCATACTGACTTCACATGATTCACGTTCCAAGAACATGGAAACCGCCTGTGACACAGAATTCTGCAATTTCTCTCCATTTAAATTGATTACCATTGTTTCATCCTTCATGCCAAAATAGTTTACTTTATGTTAGTTCTGCTGAAGGTTTGCTCACTCACTATATTTGTTTACTCAAAATGCTGTGAGTCTTTGGAACACTCTTTCCTACAAACCATTGGAGGCAGAAATATTGAATATTTTTGAGGCACCGACAGAAGGTTCATGAATAACAACAAAGTCAAGGATTATTGAGGAATGGGCAGCAATTTGCAGTGTGGGGAAAATGTAGACAGTTTTATCAAATTACACGGTTCCAGAACATCCAGGAATATAATGAAAAATGAAACGATAATATCGATACAACATTAAGGGGGAATCCAACATGCCAGCGATCCGGAAGGTCTGTTTTGCTGGGCTCTGCTTCACAGCACGGCTAAAGTGGTTCTCTAACCCATCCCATCCTAGCCATTTATGTAAATTTCAACACTAAAAGAGCGATAGAATCTTTACTAATCCCGTTTTGTCAAGTGGAAATTACAAAACACGGGAAAGGATCGAGTAAGTCCCAACACACGGTGAACCCGTCAGAAACATCGAGCCTGCCTGAGGCTGTAGCTGCAACTCACTCTGCTCGTTCCATAGACCCAGTTCCTCACCAGGCCTTGGTCACTGAGTTCACCAAGTTATGTGAAATGATTGAAGCCATGATTGAAGAAGGATTCAGCCGTCGCTAGAGCCGCTCTCATCAGAGCTCCAAAAACATGAGCAGAAACTTTACAGCCTTGGAAACAGAAGAGACGATGTCAAGCGCCGAGCTGCAATGGCAGAGACCGCGATCAATTCCTCTCATTTGATTCATTTGAAAACCAGGTCCATACCTTAACTGAGCATGACGACGACCTCGAGAACAGGGGTAGGATGAAGTATGTTCACATCGTCCGTTTGCTGGACTGGACGGAAGGTGGTCAGGGTGTGAGTTTATTGAGAACTGGCTGCTGTGATTTCTTCACTTCAAAACTGAAAAGGGACAGGTGCAGACTGAGACAGTTCATCGGGTTATGTTGTGGAGGTCAGACTCAGACCAGCGCCTTCGCCCTGTCCTTGTGTGGTTACATAGTCATGGGGAAAAACAAAGACTGATGGAATTTCCGGAACACAGGGGACAGATCCGATTGCTTGTATTCACGAGGGCTCCAGTATTTCGTGCTTTCAGGACTTTTCAACGGTGGTGACTCAGGAAAGAAAATCTTTTGATGACATCAAGAGAAGAGTAAGGGAACTCGGGATTTAGTATTCCTTACGGTATCCAGCGGTGCTCCGTATTGCTTTCAATGGATCCATATACTCGTCTGACACTCCAGAGAAAGTGAATACTTTGTGACTTTTTAAAGTAAGATGGATGTTTAGATAATCATGTTTCTCTCTTAAAGAAATTTTCTAGGAATTTTCTGGTATCAACCAGTGTTAAATTGTAGTCGGGGATGGGTACAGTATTCACTTTTAACTTCCTCATTAGCATTACTAGTCTTTTTCTCTTTCCTTGTTTGTGTCTGGGGTGCGGCTCAAACTGGAGCGGGTTACAAAGGTACTTGTGATGATTAAGTACCGAACAAAGGGCAGTTGAAGCTCGATTTTTGTTGTTAATTGCCCTGGATGTCATATTGGTAGCAGGCAGAAGATAACGTTTTGTGATATGGAAGCGTGCCCACTGGGCGGGTGTGGGGTAAATTCCCTATTGGTGGATTTGTGTGCAGAACTAGAGCTGGTGGATGTCTGGAGGCAGATCTACCTCACAAGTAGGGATTTTATTTTCTTCTTTAACCTGCAGAAATGTCACACGAGGGTTGATATCTTCCCCATCCCTGCAGCAATCTTGGATTTGGTGGCATCCTGCACAATTGGGAATATTACCATTTCTGACCATGAAGCAGTATACTTATTGATTAAGATTAAGGGCAATATAACAGATTTGAGACACTAGCGAATGTATCCCTTTATTCTTAAGGCTAGTTAGTTCATTGAGTATTTCCGCAATGTATTCAGATCTTTCTTAGCCATTAATTCAGATTCAACCAGTAGCCATCCATTCTATGGGAAATTGCTAAGGCTTATGCCAAAGGAATAATTATTCCTTAGGATGCAGCAGAAGGGGGAGCAGGAACGCTGGCTTGAGGCACAGCTGAGGGCAGCCGAAAGGGCATACTGTGATATACCCTCATTGGCTAAGCTGCAGAGGATCACAGTGCTTCGGTCTACAGTGAATTCCACGCTCACACAGACAGCCAAGAAGGAACATACTTTTGCAAAACAAAGGCTGTTTGAACATGGTGATAAGCCAGGCAGGTATTTAGCCTATCTTGCCAGGAAAACGAGCGCCCCTCTCAAGCCATTACCTGACTTAGGGAAGGTACTGGGATCCTTTCCTTTGATTCCAAAAAGATTAAGGCAGGCCTGTCCGAGATTTTTCTCCAAATTATTTCAGACTGAACATTTTGAGGATAGATGGATTAAGATGGAGTCATTTTTCAAGAACCTGGGTCTTCCAGGAGCAACCCCTGAATAGGTGTTGTGCCTTAATGCACCATTGTCTGCACGGGAGGGTGTGAATCAGCTTCAGAATGTAAAGACACACGGTCCTGACGGATTTCCGAGTGAAATTATAAAATAATTTATAAACCTATTGTCAGGGCTGATGTACTGTCACTCATACAGTCAGGAATCCCTCCCTCGATCCTTGGGAGAGGCTCATATCTCTCTGATGATGAAGAAAGTAAGACCCTAGAGGATTGTGCTTCTTACACGCCAATCTAACTTTTAAATGTTGGTTTCAAAATCCATTCTGAGACCCGAGCATTAAGGCTGGAAACTTTGCTGCCTTCCGTTGCCAAAGAGGACCAACAGGCTTTATAAAGGGCCGCAGATCTTCCTACAATGTTAAGAATTTAATCAATATGATCCAAGAGTCTCAAAAACAATATGCCCAGGGATTATTGATCACTTGAGATGATGGAAGACATTTGATTGGGTTGAGTGGCTGGATCTCTTCTGTACATTAGAACGGTTTGGTCTACGCAAAGTTTTTATCAAGTGAGTGAGGGTCCTTTACCGCGATTCTCTGGCTGCAGTTCTCACTAATGGTGTGGCCAACCAGTAATATTAATATTTCTCCAGGCAGCCGACAAAGTTGACATCTTTCATCATTGTAGTTTACGTTGGTGATTGAGCCACTAGCCGCCATCGGTAAGGATGTCAACATATCTGCGCCAGAAGTAGGACAGAAGTCATGTAAGATTACTGTGGGGATATAGGTAACGTAGTGTTATTTCTGCAATTATAATTACTTATGCAAGGTAAACGAACTCAAACCAGTGTGTAATTGTTTCAGTCAAGAGCTGTTTCAACTCGAATGCAAACTATGTAAAGGAAATGCATAATTGGTTTTGTATTAGCTAAAATTGTATGCAAGAATGAAACGTGACTGCAAAACAATGGTAGATGTTACAGACAAATAGATAAGGTCCTGTGAGGATGTGGGTTAACTACTTGCACAAGCAGTAGTTATAAGCTTCTGTTTCCCACTTTTACAGAAACACAGGAACAAACCCCAATTAAAAGGTTATAAGCATCAGTATGGTTGGGGAAAGCACAGATGGAGGGAGTAGGTAATGGTGAAGAAAGGATATACCTAACAATGGGCCACAGCGGGATGTGGTCAAACGGCCTTGTGCGGCCAGAAATAAGCATTTTGGTACAGACAAGGCCCGATAAGGCAAGAGATAAACAGGAGTAATGGGTGTCGGTCTTAGAGAAGTGGAAGATGGAAACGGGGAGGAGCAATGGGATAAAAAAGGAACGAAATTACATAAATATCGTGTATTCATTGAATTCAGTGTGTGTGTCACTGCCTTGTAGACACTGGACATCGCACCCTCTTGCAAGGGTAAAATAAATGACACTACTGAATCAGATCTTGTTTCGGACTGAAATTATTGAACTGAGTGAGCTTTGTTTCTCATAATTACATTGTATGCAGATAATTGTCTTATGTTTTTGTCAAATCCCGTAATTTCGGTAGTTTTTGTGATACAATTTGTTAATTCACTTGTTGCCTTTCTGGGCGATAAGATTAATTTTACAAAGTTGGAGGCCATGCCTATGGATGTTCTTAGGGAAATAACTGATACTGAGGACAAATCTTGATTTCCTTTTAAATAGTCACTGGGGTGGTTTCCCTGTTTCAGTATCTTCATTATATCTGTCTTTGATCATTTTTTAACATGAACTGTGACCATTTATTTGACAAAATTAAACCAAGTTGGGAAGCATTTCCAATCTCCTGTCGAGGTCGGATAGCTGTTATTAAAATCAATGTCCTTCCTCATTTCCTACCACCCGTGTGAATGCTTTCTTTGATGTTTCCCAGACAGATATTTTAGAAACATAATGGCTCTTTTAGCTTTTATATTTGGTACCATAAGCGATTCTTCATCAAGCTCACAAAATTGCAACTGCTCCACAGATTGTGGGGAGTTGATCTCCCCGATTAAAAGCTATCCATTAAGCTCCTTTATCATCCTATGTTAGTGCCTGGGCCGCTGAGGACTCGGCGTCAATACGGCGAGACATTGAGCCCTCTCAGAAAAAGTGAACCCTTATTAATCTGTTGTTCTTAGATAAAATGACAACATTTGTGGAGGATTGTTAATAAATAATGATTATCAATACTGTTAAAAATTTAAGGACAATGCGTCAGATCGAGGGCAATACAGCCAAAACCACGTTTCTTACCCCTTAAATTGGTATACCAGGTTGTCAACCGGGGAAAATGGATTCCAGGTTTAAACTGTGGGCAGCGAGGAGTGTGCCTTGCTTGGGTGATTTAGAATTGGTAGAATCCCTACAATGTGGATACAAGCCCATTGGAACTGTGAAGAGTAACCCACCAAACCCATTCCCCTACCATCCTATATTTATCCTGACTGATGTCTGAACTGACAGATCCTGGAACAGTATGCGCGATTTATCAATTGCCGATTCATCTAACCTGCACATCTTTGTGACTGTGCGAGGAAACCTACGCAGACACAGTTGAGAACATACTAACTCCACAGAGCCAGTCACCCAAGACTGGATCCAAATCCGTGATCCTGGTGCGGTGAGTCAGCAGTGCAAACCACTGAGCCACCACGTGTAACGTGAGGGAGAAACAATGATACAATTTGATCAAACAACTCGTAAATATGGACTACCTGGTAGGGACCTCTTATGTTTTTTTTCCAGATTAGAGATTAGATTTTAAAAGCACACACTTTTAGCAGATTCATCCAGATCCAGTACAGAGAAGTGGGTACATATTGCTAAGGATACACTCTTTATCATTTGTTGCAGAGTGTCCCCTCAGACAAGACTGTACAGCTTCGTGACGTCTGGGCGAGAGAGTTGGGGGGTATAGATCTCTTTGGAGACATGGGAGGATGTTTGTGAAAATGCTTGAAGGATTTTGATCTGTAATAGGACCCATTCCATGCAGTTGAAAATTCTTCTATCACCGGATTTTCTCACAACATTCAGTGTGGGATTATCTTCAGCATGTCCTAAATGCAGAATGACTAGAGGCACTCTTACTCATTGCATGTGGTCCTGCTGAAGGCTTCGTATATATTGGATCACTGTTTTAGGTGTGCTAGAGTGGGTCTTGGGGACCGAATTGGAGGTAGACACGGTTTCTCTTTTCCTGGGCCTACCCAGATTATTTTACGCAGATGCACATGGGAAAAAAATTACATCCTTACTTTCTGTGCTAGGAAAAAAATATTATGTTGTGTTGGATGTCTGAAACTCCGAGGGCCAGTTGGGTCTTTGTAAGCTCATCATGGAGAATATCCATTTGGACGTTCACACCAGTATGGTGCACAAAAACAGAGATTAATACAAGTAATAGAGTCATAGAGATGTACAGCATGGAAACACACCCTTCAATCCAACCCATCCATGCTGACCACATATCCCAAACCAATCTCGTCCCACCTTCCAGCACCCGGCCCATAACACTCCAAACCCTTCCTATTTATATACTCATCCAAATGCCTCTTAAGTGTTCTACTTGCACCAGCCTCCACCACTTCACCTGGCAGCTCATTCCATACACGTACCATCCTCTGTGTGAAATAGTTGCCCCGTAGGTATCTTTTGTATCTTTCCCCTCTCACCCTAAAACTATACCCTCCACTTCTGGACTCCCTGACCCCAGGAAAAAGACTTTACCTAATTACCCTATCCATGGCCCTTACAATTTTGAAAACCTCTATAATATCACCCCTCAGCATCAGATGCTCCAGCGAAAACAGCCCCAGCCTAATCTCTCTATAGCTCAAATCCTCTAACCCTGGCAACCTCCTTGTAAGTCTTTTCTGAACCCTTTCAAGTTTCACAACATCTTTCCGATAGGAAGGAGAGCAGAATTGCACACAATATTCCAACTGTGGCCTAACCAATGTCCTGTACAGCTGCAACATGATCTTTCAACTCCTGCACTCAATACTCTGACCAATAACGGAAAGCATACGAAACGCCTTCTTCACTATCCTATCTACCTGCGACTCCACTTTCAAGGAGCTATGAACCTGCACTCCAAGATCTCTTTGTTCAGCAACACTCCCTGGGACCTGACCATTAAGTGTATAAGTCTTGCTAAATTTGCTTTCCGAAAATGCAGCACCTCGCTTTTATCTCAATTAAACTCCATCTGCCATTTCTCAGCCCATTGGCCTATCTGGTCGAGATCCTGTTGCAATCTGAGGTAACCCATTTCACTGTCCACTGTACCTCCAATTTTAGTGTCATCTGCAAACTTACTAACTGTACCTCTTATGGTCGCATCCAAATCATTCATGTCAATGACAAAAAGTAGTGAATCCAGCACCGATCCTTGTGGCATTCCACTGGTCACAGGCCTCCAGTCTGAAAAACAACCCTCCACCATCACCCTCTGTCTTCTACCTTTGAGCCAGTTCTGTATCCAAATGTCTAGTTCTTCCTGTATTACATGACATCTAACCTTGCTAATCAGTCTCCTATTGGGAACCTTGTCGAAACCTTTACTGAAGTCCATATAGATAATATCTACCCCTCTGGCCTCATCAATCCTCTTTGTTACTTCCTCAAAAATATCAATCAAGTTTGTAAGACATGATTTCCCATGCACAAAGCCATGTTGACTATCCCTAATCAGTTCTTGCCTTTCCAAATGCATGCACATCCTGTCCCTCAGGATTCCCTCCAACAACTTGCCCACCATGAAAGTCAGGTTCACTGGTCTATAGTTCCCTGGCTTGTTCTTACCACCCTTGTTAAACAGTGGCACTACGTTAGCCAACCTCCAGTCTTCCAGCACCTCACCAGTGACTATCCATATTACAAATATCTCAGCATGAGGCCCAGCAATCACTTCTCTAGCTTCCCACAGAGTTCTAGGGTACACCTGATCAGGTACTGGGGATTTATCCATCTTTACCCGTTTTAAGACATCCAGCACTTCCTCCTCTGTAATATGGACATTTCACAAAGTGTCACCATCTGTTTCCCGACATGTTATATCTTCCGTATCCTTTTCTCCATTAAATACTGATGCAAAATACTCGTTTAGTACCTCCCCCATACTTCCTGTGCCAGGAAAAATATTCTGTTGTGTTGGATTTCTGAAACCCCCCCGGGTCTGTGAGTCGTCGTAAGCTCGTCATGGAGAATATCCCTTTGGACTTTCTCACCAGTATGGTGCACCAAAAAGCGGAGATTTATATAAGATATGGCAACCCTTTCTGGATTATCGCGATACAGGCTAATCTGCCAATCGAAAAAAGGGATTTTATATAGCCATGACGATATTGTCTAATTAATCTAATATGCAGAATTGTGAACATATGAATGTGTATCAGTTAATGCTCTCGAAGAACAAGAGCTATCGTTTTGTTATTCTGAGCCGTATTATTTATTAACTATTTATTGTTTGTTTTTGTTTTTTCTTCGGTCCATTAAGAAACTTTAACTTGTTTTGTATGTGCATGCACATGGGTGTAATTTTGTTCAGTTATTTGAGTTGTTTTGTTATTGGTTTAATTTAATAATAAGGATCTGTTTTTCAGTAAAAAAAAATTAAAAATTAAAATGGTAACTTTGATAGAATAGAGTCCCAAAGAACTCTCATTAGATAGACCACTCATGGTGGTTTACGCTGAATGTCACCACACCTCAGGTGATGGGGTGAGGTTGAGAGAGCATCCCCTTCATGGTAACCTCAGTCAGTGCGGGGAATTGAACCTGCGCTGGTGGCCTACCTCTGTATCACAAACCAACCATCCAGCCAACTGAGTGGGAGACTGTGTAACTGTCACACACAGAATCAGTCACAGACAAAGAGCAAGAGAAACTTACATGACAAGAAAAAAAGTATATTTGAGATAACGGTCATGATAACGGCTGAGGATAAAAACGTTCTCTGCTAGAAATTGTACTTTACTATGAGAAACGTGTTTGGAAGCTGTCTTTGGCTGAAGACAATAAGGTGAGACAAGTGAAATAACCATAATGACTAATTGTGATTGGATATCGATAACCATAAAATAAGTGCATGCTTTTGATTAGTCTGTGGAAAGCATCCTGACTATTGTAAGAATTTATAAAGCAGATGAAATATATTGTTAGGAGAGTCCGTCCCCTTGAGAAAATGCCTTCGGAACACATGCTAGAAGAAACACAGGGTAAAAAGCTTCTGAGAATCATCTGCTTGCTAACGGGAAGCTGGGGGTTGAATGACTGAAAGTTCCTGTAACATGGAGCTGAGAAAACCATCACATCACCCCCAAACGTATTGAATGTTGGAGCATGTTTAAAGTACCGAATGGCCTCATCATGAATTTTAACTGTGTGTGATTGGAAAAACGTACATCTCTACTCCATCATCTTAGGTGTTACACACGGGGGCACTGTCGCTTTACTGACACTGGGAATAAGTTGGAACATTATCTGAAACATTCCATAATTGGCATTTTCCAGAATATTCTATAACTGTGTGGGGGGCATTAGAAATGCAAGAGAGAAACAGAGGGAAGATGCTGCATGCAGTAGTGAAATTGGTGGAGCATGAGCCTTGTTCGGGGGTCCGTGCTATAACGGATACACAGTGAGTGTGAGGGAGCAGAGAGAATACGGTGACCCTTATCCTGACAGCGTGGGGAAGATTATTGATGCTTTTCCTGTTTTGCTGGACATTTCTTCAAACCACAGATACTGCACTGAGGTGGGTGGTGATCTCAGACCAGGCTCGGTGGGTCTGGTGGTGTGATCCCTCTGGGAAAGGATTGGTTCCCCTCTGTACTAGCCCATCCACCAGGACCTCCGTGCCCCTGTAAAGAAACCGTGGTGTAATTCCCCCTTATCTGGCATGCTCATGGCAAACTGTGCAGGGCAGTTCCAAACTGAGAAAGCTCAACCGTGTGACCATTGGCGTTTTAAAGATGACCCCAGTGTCAGGGATCAAGGAATATCCAGGGGCTCCAGGCGATGGTGAGTACCTCCAGTCGTGATGGTTGGGAGAATCGGTCTGGCATTGTATGAGAGGGACACCATAGAATGGGGTGGGTAGTTAATGAGATGAATTTGGGAAGATAGCACCAGGAAACTAGCTCTGTCTCATGCAGACAACCCCTCTGTCACACTCAATGAAAATGTCACTGCGACAATTTTTTTGTTAGATTCAGCCCAATGAGGCGAAGACTCTGCTGTCTTCACTCCCAGTTACAAAGCTACATAACAAATACTCATCCAAAACTCTCCATCGCCTGAACGTACAGCAATATCCCTTTCACTCATAATTCTTCGTAATACTGACCCGTGTTGCATGATACTATCGAAGAATCTTCATTTCAGCATTCTGAAACCTGTGAACATATCTTTCTCAGTCTTCACCACTCTGCCTCCACTCGAAAACACACTCATGTACAGTCATACTGCATGAGACTTTTGGCCCAGCTGGTCCATGCCAACCAAAATGTCCATCCACACTCACCCCATTCCCCTGTCCTTGCTCTGTATCCCTCTAATCTTTACGTATCTGTGTATTTGTCCAAATGCCTTTTCAATGTTGTTATTGTACCCACTTCAATCACTTCCACTGGCAGCTCAGTCCATATGCGTATCACACTCTGTCTCATAAAGTTGCCCCTCAGGTTCCTTTTTTATATATTTTTTTCCTTTCCAAACATTAATGGATGTCCTCTAGTCCTCGATTCCACAACCTTGGGAAAAAAATTGAAATATTCACCACATGCACGACTCTCATGATTTTATAAGAGTTACACTTCTACAAGAACCCTCTCAGTTCCTACGCTGTAAAGAAATAAGTTCTAACCTGTCCAACCTCTGCCTATAACTTAGAGCCTTTAGCCCAGGAAACATCATTGTAAATTTCTTCTACACTCTTTCTCGTTCAATAATATCCTTTCCAGAGCAAGGTGAACAAAACTGAACACAATACTCCAACTGCAGCCATAACAACATTCTGTACAACTGCAACATAACGTCCCAACTTCTAAACTCAATGTGCTGATGTAGGCCAATGTGCCAACAGCCTTCTTCATTGTCCTGTGTATCTGTGACTCAAACGTCAGACAACCGTGCAACTGGTCTCCAACGTCCTTTTGTTCCACTACACTCCTTAAGACCCTCTCATTCATCATTAAACTCCTACCTGGATTTGACTTTCCAAAACGCAAGACGTCACACTTACCTATATTAAACTCAATTTCTTATTTCTCAGCCCACTTCCCCCGCTGATCAACATACTGTTGCAATTTCTGATAATGTTCCTCACTGTAAATTATGCCTCCTAATTTAGAATCATCTGCAAACTTACTAACCTTGCGTTGTGCAATCTGGTCCAAATCATTGATAAAGATAACAAACAGCAATGGTCTCAGGACCGACCACTGAGGCACTCCACTAATCATAGGCCTCCAGTCCGACAAGCATACATTCACCATAGCCATTTGCTTCATAACATCAAATCAATTGTGTCGCAAATTTGCCAGTTTACATTCGAGTCCATGCAATCTAAGCTTCCAGAGCTGCCTCCCATGTGGAACCTTATCAAAGGCCTTACTGAAATCCATGTAGACTATGTCCACCACCCTGCCCTTGTCAACCTTCCTGGTCACTTCCTCAAAAACTCGAACAAAATTTGTAAGGCATGACCTGCCATGCACAAAGCTGTGCTGACTGCTCCAAGTCAAACTCTGTCTTTCCAAATGCATGCATATCTTTTATCTCAGAACCTTCTCAAGCGGTTTACCGAAAACTGATGTGAAGCCTACTGGTCTACATTTCCCAGGCATTTATTTGCAGCCCTTCTTGAATAAGGGCACATTTGTTACCGCCCAGTCTTCCGGGTCCTTGGCCCCTTAACTGTTTTATCTCGCCTCTTGCAGTGCTCTTGGATACATCTGGTCAGGACCAAGAGACTTATCTGACTTTATGATTTCTAATATGTCCATCAGCACCTCTAATGTGATATGGACTGTACCAAGATATGACAATTAACCTCCCAAAGGTCACAGGTCTTCATGTCTTTCTTCATGATAAAAACAGAAGGTGAATTGAGGAACTCAAGCATATCTTGAGGTTTTACACATGCGTGCCCATTTTGGATTGTAAGAAGTCCTATTCTCTCTCTAGTTGTTCTTTTCCTTTACTATACTGAATTTGGATTCACATTAACCTGCTCAGCCAAGGCTATCTCACACCTCCGTTTCGCCTTGCTGATTTCCTTCTTCACTAAACTCCTGTATCCCCTGTGTAACTCCAGGGATTCCCCTGGTCCCAGCTGCTTGTACGTGAGCCACGCCTCATTTTTTGGTGGTCAGAGAATTCAAGATCTCTTGGCATCCAGGGTTATCTCTTCCAGCCTCACTTTCCCTTCACCCTCACAGGCACATGTAGACCTTCAACTTGAGCTCTCACTTTTGAAGCTCTCCCACTTGCCCGAGATCCTTTTACCTGGAAACAAACTACTCCAATCATCCTCTGCAATCCCCTGTCTAATTCCAACAAAATACACCTTGCCCCAACTTAGAACTGAATCCGTGGACCAATTTTGTCCCTACCATAACTATTTCAAAATTAATACAGCTCTAGTCACTTTTCCCAAAATGCTCCCCCACTTTACCTCCGTCACCTATCCTACCCTATTTTCCAAAAGTAAGTCGAGTTTGTCCCTTCCCCAGTAGAAGCCTCGATATATTGCTTCTGGAAACATTCCTGAATACACTTAACAAATTAGTTTCCATAAAAGGTCATAACCATCTGGAAGTCCCAGTCTATGTGAAGAAAATTAAAATCACCTATAATGACAACCCTATTGCTCCTGCAAGTCTCGCCAGTCTCCCTGCATATTTGTTCCTCTAATTCCCATTGATTATTTGGAGGCCGATGGTGCAACCACTATAACATCACCATCCCCCTCTTACTTCTTTGCACCGTTCACAAAACCTTATTGGATATTATCTCAGTTATTTCATCTTTAAATACTAGAGTGATATTCGCCTTAATCAGAACTATTTTTATTTAAATTGTTTCTATTTACATCTCTTCCTTGCAGTGACTTTCACATTCACAGCATCCCTTGTCAAGGCACAGTGGAGATATGGAGCTGCAAATGGATTGTAGCTGCACATCCTGTCACTTTCAGCATTGGTTGCATGTTTCTCCGCACTGGGCAGTGATCTAATTCAGTGTTACCGAACAATGCAACAGCCTGGGTTCATATATGAATGAACAGTGCGGACTGCAAAGCTCCCCACACTGAACATTTAGTCCAGAATTATAGATCAAGCATTGGTGTGGGCTGCACAGAGTTTCACTGTGGACATAGCTGGGTTGCATACAGCAGTGCACTAGCCAGATTTACACAGTGCTCCATCCTGAATATGTAATGGATGGCTATGCGAGTTGGATTGCGAATGTGAGAGTACTAAACATCTGACAATATCTTGATTTTGTGTTTTCATTCTTGTGATTGGACCTTGAAATATTATCCTGTTAGACCCATCCTTCTAAATGAGTCATGGTGAGTGTTGTTACATCACCTGAGTCTGCAACATGACCAGCAAATGGAGCACAGGCTGCAGAGAGGGAAGTATCCGTAAAATGGAATGAGGGAATCATAATCAGATCAGCCGTGGTCTCAGTGAATGGTGGGGCAGGATTGAATGGACTACGAATGCAACTTATTCATATATTTCTGTTTGTTCCAAGCAAACTCCCCTTCTCTCCCAGTGTCCCATACTGGTGGGGAGTGAGTCACGTCCTGCTGTCCTTGCATAACAGTACGCTGGGACCTCACTAACCTCCAGATTTCCCTGTGTCCCAGTTTCGAGCTCTGAGGGACTCCCTCCAGTCTCTGTGTCCCAGTCTCAAGTAGTTGAATGACTGCCTCTTGTTCCTGTGTCCCAACCTTGGGCAGCTGAGTGACTGCCTCCTGATCCAAGGTTTGCGAAAGTAGACGTCCTCCTCCTACTACTGACTGACAGGCTCCAATAGCTGTGTGCTGACATGATGCTCCTGGGGAATGGAGCTGAGGGCCGAATGGCTTCCCTTGACTAAAAGCCTTTTTCCTGATTCTGTAAAACACTATCAAAATCTGAATGATGTATTTTTGTATTTTACTCTCAGCAATTGAGCAAACAAGCTGACTGACAGAATTCAGAAGCTGAATAGCCTCCTCCTGTTGCAATATTATACACTTAAGAGGCAATAGAGTCTCGGACATGTACAGCACAGAAAAAGACCTTTCGGTCTGATCGTCAATAGCGACCAAATATCCTAAATAATTCTCATCCCCCTTGACAGCACTTGGCCCATCTCCCTCTAAACACTTCCAATGCATGTATCCGTCCAACTGCATTTTAAATGGTGTAACTGTACCTGCCTCCACCACCTCTTTTGGCTATTCAATCCATACATGCAGCAGTCTCTGTGCGGAAATGTTGTCCCTCATGTCCCTTTTTAAATCTTTCTCCTCTCACCTTAAACCTTTGTATTCTAATTATGGACTCACCTATCCTGTGAAAAGACGTTGACTGTTTGCCTTATCTGTGCCCCTCCTGATTTTATAAACTCCTTTAAGGTCACCCCTCAGCCTCAACACTTGAATATAGTCACAGCCTATTCAAACTCTCCTTGTAACTCTAACCCTCCAACACCTGCAACATTCTTTTAAATCTCTTCTGCACGCTTTCAAGTTTGACAACATCTTTCCGACAGCAGGGAGACCAGAGTTAAAGGCAGTATTACAAAAGTGGCCAAACCAATGTCCTGGACAGGTGCAACATGTCATGAAAATGTTTAGACACAAAGCACGTACCAATAAAGGGAAGATCACCAAGTGCCTTCTTCACCCCGCTGTCTACCTGTGACGACACTTTAAAGGAACGGAGAACATTCACCACATGGTGACACAGTAGCTCAGTGACTAGCATTGCTGCTTCAGAACGCAGCGATCTGGGTTTAACTCCATCCTTGAATGACGGCCTGTGTAGAGTTTGCACATTCTCCCCGTGTCTGCATGAGTTTCCTCCGGATGTTATGTTTTCCTCCGGCAGCATAATGATATACAGATAAGGGTAGATTGGCCACGCTGAAGTACCCAGGGATGTGTAGGATTAGCCATGGGAAATGCAGGCTCAGAATGATAGGGTCGGGGTTTATCCAATGGGATACTGTTTCGAGGTTCGGTGTGGCATTGATGGGCTGAATAGGCTGTTTCCTCACTGTAGCGATTCGATCATTTCTATGGAGTTTTCCTTGATTGGCAGCTTTTGACAGGACCCTACCGATATGTCTTGCCTTAATGTATCTTGCTAAAATGCAACATCTTACACTTATCTAAAATAAACCCCATCTGCCACTCCTCGGTTCACCTAAGCAAAGTCCCATTATAGTCTGAGAAATCATTCTTCACTGTCGACAATACCAACAAATTTGGAATTATCATCAAAATTACTGACCATACTTCATATACTCAAATGCAAATGATTTGTATAAGTGACAAAAAGCAGTGGACCCACTATTGATATTTGCAGCACGCCACTGGTCACAGGTCTCCAAGTTTAATGAACAAATATCCACTGTCACGTCCTGACTCCAATATTCAAGAAAAAAATGGATCTAAATGGGGAGCCCTCCCTGGATTCCAGTCTAACCTTGTTAACCAGGCTACCTAGAACAGTTTTGTTTTCTTACTGAATTCCATGAAGACAACATCCACTGTCCTGCCTTCATCAATCATCTTCATCACTTCCTCAAAAAATTCTACCGAGTCAGTGAGACGTGATCTCCAATGTACAAAGTCCTCTTCATTCCTTATTTTTCCAAATGCATATACATCCTTTCCCTCAAAATCTCCTCCAACAATTTAGTCACCATTGACGTCAGGCTCAGCGATCTATAGTTACCTGCTTTTTCCTTACTTTCTTAAGTAATGACACAACATTAGCAGTCCTCCAGTCTTTTGACACCTCACCTGTGGAAATAAATGTTACAAATATATCAGCAAAATGTTGAGCAATATCTTTCCTAGCTTCCCATAAACATCTGGGATACAACCGATCAGGTCCCGGAGATTTGTTCACCTTTATGTGTTTTAAAATGTCCAACACCTCCTTGTAATATAAACACTTTTCAAGATATCACTACATATTTTTTCATTCTCTCGCTCTTGTAACTCCTCGATATTAAATACTGAGAAAAAAATACTTGTTTCGTATTCCACCCATCTCCTGTGGTTCCACACATTGGTAGCCTTACTGATCTTTAAGATTCCCTATTCTCTTCCGAGTTAATCTTTTGCCATTAAAGGATTTGTAGAATTTCTTCAATGCCTCATTAACCCTATTTCTAAAGCCATCTCACGTCCACATTTTTCTGGCTTGATTTCCCCGTTGACTATACACGTACTGCCCTTATACTCCTCTCAGGATTCACTTGATCTCAGCTCTGTTAACCTGACATATGCCTCCTTCCTTACCTTGACAAGAGCATCAATATATCTAGCCATTCAGCACTCTCTGCACCCACCAGCCTTGTCCCTCTCACTGACAAAAACACATTGGCTCTGGACTCTCTGAAACCAAGTTTTGATGGCCTTGCATTTTCCAACCATCCCTTTAACTGTGAATAGTGTATTCCAATCAGCCTGTCACAGGGCTCGCCTAACACTTTCAAAATTGGCCTTATTCAAAGTTTGAACTTTAATGTTTACATCGGGTCTTTCCTATTCCAAAAATAATTTAAAACTTATATTTTGCGTAACAGGCTTGAAAGTTAAATAAACACTTCCTGCCCCTTCCTGTAGCGGGTAGTGTAATTTTTAAACGGTTAGCTGCATTTTAGTCTTTTCTACCTTATAGTAAACACAAGTGCCTTATAGTAAACACAAGCAGACACTCGAAACTGGTGCCGGACCTCCTCCATGTTTTTATGAATGAAACACTTGTAACAGCTTTCCTCGATAGCTGAGAGACCCCCTTAACCACAGTTGTACAACATCATCCATATAAGGAAAGAACGGGGAACTCGAACACTGATTGGCCAAGTGAGTAACAAAATAATCGCAGGCACCAGAACCCAAATAAGGAAAACAGTGGGGAACCCTAGCACTCGTTGGTCAAGACAGCAGTAGGAGACCCAGCCCACATTTACGTTTATATAATGTGTGGAGATTATTATTAATGTGTGTGTACCATTTGCACCCGACCTTGCAAAGTTGAATGAAAAGTTTTGGACAGACTCCTCCGTGTCTTTGTTCCTGGGAAGGGAAATAAAAGTGCCGGAGATGGGGCTGGACAGCCGCATATCTCGCACATTCCTAACAGGCTCGAGAGGCTGAATGGTCCCCTCGTGGCCCTCGATAATAGACTGGAAAGGCTGAATGGATTCCTCCTGTTCCTATGTAACAGACCCGAGACATTAAATGCCACAGCAACCCATGGATTACGAGCAGCCGTTAAACTGTATCTGATGGAGGTCCATCCTTTCTCAGTTACAGAAACACAACCAACACAATGTACTCCAGGTGCCCTCTCAGTAACACCTCATACAGCTGCAGCGACACATCTCTTTGTGTTGAATGATTCTGTTGGCAAAATGTAGCAATATTCTAGATTTCCACCTTTTCAAGTAGAACCAGCCGAATATGGGCGAAATGGCCTTCTCTTATCCCTCTGTAAGAGGCCCATAGGGACAGAATTGCTTCGGCCTGTTGCTGAGCAGCAATCTCAATGCTCTGTCTCAAGGTTATGAAAGGATTTGATATTAGGGCACTTAAACCAGGAGGAGCCTCACATTGGTCAATACCTTTGTGTTAAGGTATCTTGAAACTTGTCCACTCGACTTTTTTATGCAACAGATCTATCATTTTATAACTGCCTCCTTTCATAAACAGAGTGGAACATATATAGACAACTGCAGTGTTCTGTTAATACTGTCATATACAAAGTACAAAAAGATTTTAAAGATTTATGGTCTGTCCCTCAGCAACCCTCACCCATTCCATCCAAACCCAGTAAAAGTTCCCTTTTATACTGATATGAAAAGTGATGTGTGGAACTGGTAAATTGAGCCTGTTTGTTCAGTCATGATTTGGAGATGCCGGTGTTGGACTGGGGGTGTACAAAGTTAAAATTCACACAACACCAGATTATAGTCCAACAGGTTTAATTGGAAGCACAGGAGCTTTCGGAGCGCCGCTCCTTCATCAGGTGATAGTGGAGGACACAATTCTAAGGCACAGAATTTATAGCAAAAATTTACAGTGTGATGTAACTGAAATTATACATTGAAAAATACCTTGATTGTCTGTTCAGTATTTCATCTCTTCGAATACCATGATAGTTTCACTTTTTCCTTGCGTAAATCACAATACCCTTTTTAAAAAAAAGTTGCATTCTCAGGTTAACTGTAGTATTGACTGTTACCTAGACAATATATTGAAGGTGTTAGCCCCCTGTGTTCTCTTGTCTATGCGATGATGTTTAGATTGATTCTAATTTGAAAAGAGAGAATATAGAATTTACATGAAATCATGCAGTATTTGAACTCAGAGTTTTACATGAATTCATGCAATATTTGAGCAAAGTACAATGTAACTCGACATGTACAAATACACCCCACAAAACATATGTGTGCATGAAGGTCGTCTGTTTGTGTGTTTGTGTATGAGTGTTTTTCTGGGTTGAGGGTTGTGAGTGTGAGAGGGAATGTATATGTGTGTAGTGGTGTAGAGTGTCTTAAGTCTGTGAGGGGTACATATGTGAGCGTGGTAGTCAGTGTGCGTGTCTGGGTGGGGGCTGTGAGTGTCTGTAAGAGAGAGTGTATATGTGTGTGCATGGGTGTAGAGTGGTCTAAGTCTCTGAGCGGATGCCTGTGTGAGTGTGTGTGTCTGTAAGGGTGTGTGGGAGTGTCTGTGTGCGTGTCTATGTATATGTGTGCCCGTGTGTATGTTTGTGCATAGGAGTGCCTGTGTATGTGTGCGTGTAGTGGTGTCGGTGTCTGTGTGTGTATAGTGCAATGGTGGTCACCTGTAATGTGACATGAACCCAAGATCCCGGTTGAGGCCCTCCCTATGGGTACAGAAATTAGCTGTCAGCCTCTGCTCGGCCACTTTTCGCTGCTACGTGTCCGGAAGTCCGCCTTGGAAGATGGTCACCAGAAGGTCCGAGGTTGAAGACCCTGGACCACTGAAGTGTTCCCCAACTGGGCGGGAGCACTCCTGTCTGTTAATTGTTGTGCGGTGCCCATTCATCCATTGTCGTAGCCTTTGCTCTGTTTCCCAGTGTTTGTTCAGTGACTGTGATTCATGCCAATCTCCATAAATTCCAATTATCCCAGTGGAGGGTTTTAATGATAAATGTGCGCCGTTCAATGTGTTATCCCATAACATGAGCGGGAGCATCATCGACAGCACTGACAGGGAGCAGCAGATCCAGAGACAGGGGGAGGAGAGATCAGAATCTGAGAACATTAGACTGGAATGTTCCAAAAATGGATCAGAATCTGGGATCATTGGACTGGCATGTTCCAACAATAGACAGAGGTTTATCCGATTATGTTTGGTATCTTTCTGCATTTTGTTGGTGGCCATTATCATTGCGGATCTATTACGCTCTTCTCATAATTCAATATATTTATTATCCCTTCCAGACTATCGTTGGTGTTCCTGGTAAATGTCACTGTCCAGATTTTTTTTCTATAAACTAGCTATGACTGTATTACTGTTCTTCCATATAGTCTACACTTCTTGTCGCTATTATTTTCCTGCTGAAACTCTCAATCCGGATATTCACTCGACCGACCACTACTAACTACATCAATGAACGTGTTCAATTACTGTCTCCCTCTCTGCTCTGGCAGTGTCACTCATGGGTCTCTATGTTGACCTACTCAGCTCCAGCGTAGAACTACAACTTATTGTATCATGGCCTTTGTTATTTAAATATTAACAGCATGGAGGTCACTCTCTACTGTTCTGGTTCCAAACTTCACTTCCTTCCACTGTTTCCATCCCATTCCTGGCCAATATCTGCAGCTGAAGCAGGCAAGTCATAACTGTGGGTGATCCCTTTGACTATGAGCTCTTTCTTCACACCATTCCCTGGACATTTCTAACTTGAAATATTCACCACTCCTGAATATATCTCGCTGGTTTATTCCATCTGCTTTTTGAACCTTGAGCTATGAAATACAGTCTTAAGGAAGCCAATAATCTGCTACTGACACTCCCGGCTTCAAACCTGCCGAAGCAAATCTGATTCGAACTCACACCAAACTCCCATCCATCTGTCATTCATGTGCACGCCGATATATATTGCTGTTGTGTCTGGCATGCCTTTTTTTAACATTCTCAAACACTTTATCTCATCTGTCCATGAAACTTCTCTCGTTCCCTCTCTGTCGATTAACAAAACGCCTGCCAGTTGTTCGTATTTAAAATAGTTTCCTCCAAGTGCATTCCTTCTCAAACAATGAGTTTCCGCTGATCTGACAATGCCATTATGCAATGTTCTCTTTCTTGTAATTTGACTTTCGGAGATCTCACTTCTCCAGTTAATCCCACTGCCATGTCTTTTTCCCTATATTTCCACAACATCTTTACAGTTAATTAACTGTCTGTTTCTGTTTTGAATGTGAGTCTCTCTGTCCCTCTGTATCTTTCCCTGACCTCGGGTTTTGGCTCCCTGGTATATCGATTGCTGGCATTGTGTAGCTCAGAAGCAATGAAATGGTGTGTGTCAAATCCGGGTATGTCCCATGTGATGGTCCATGGACAGGCGTGTTTCAGAAGTTATGAAACACATCCTTGTACCTGTGTTTGTCCCTCACAGGTGATCTTGCTGTCAGTAACACGAGGAAGCCCCTTGAATAAAGGATCAGTCATTTAAATTATGTGGCAATGCTATCACTTTTTTTAAAGAAAAGCTTACTTTCACCTTTTTTTTGTAAGAGGTCTTAAAGGCCAAAGTGCCTACTGAAAACAGCTCAACTCAAAAACGTATGAGGCTTTTATGTTTTTTTAAATAAATAGTAGTAACAATGGCCAGCTGGCACAGACCAGGATTGATAGTGTTTTCCTTGTAGCCCTTTGGTGGAAACGATAAATTGGCAGCCGACCATTTGAAAAGGATTGGTTGAAACATGTTGATTTACAAAGGGACGTAAACTACTTTTTGTTGTTTCCTTCTGCATGGACCTCTGAGGTCCCTGCAGCGCAGTGAGTCCTGCAACCAGAAGTCAATACTGGGCATGGCATTGGCACGCTGCCCAGTGTATATACAACCAGCAAGTGGGGAGCTATAACATTGAAAAGGATCTGGATCTCCTTGTACACCAGTCACTGAAAGCAATATTGCAGGAAAGAAAGCAGGAAAGAAGATAAATGGTGTGCTGACCTTCATTTCAGGGGGATATGAGTCCAGGAGAAATGGTGTCTTACTGTAGCTGTACAGGGACTTGGTGAGACATCATCTCAAACATTGTGCAGTATTGTGGACAGTTCTCATCTCCATACCGAAATAAAGGACAAACCTGACATTGACAGAGAGCAGTGAAGGATGACCGGACTGATATCTGGGATGGCGAGCTTGCTGTGGGAGCAGAGTTTGTGGTGACTGAGCCAGTATTCCATGGGGTTTGGGAAAATGAGTGGAGAAATCAGTGAAATGTACAAAACTCTGACAGGGTGAGGCAGATTGGAAGCAGGGATGATAATTCCCCTGGCTGGTACAGGCAGGTCATTCTGCATTGAGATGAGAATAAATGCCTGTACTCACTGACTGGGGAACCTGGGGAATTCACTCGCACCTGGAAACCAAGACACTGATTATAAATATCGATTCAGAGACAGTAAAGGGATGATGGGAGAGCAGGAGTACGGTGTGGAAATGAAGGGCCAACCATCATTACATTGAGTTGGGTAGCAAACTCGATGGACCAAATGTACTCCTGCACTTCCTATTTTATAGCTTCCCAAAGTTACTCACATTAACGGATATGTATATCGTGTGGGGCAAGTGCATTGAGGAGATGTTTTCCATGAACTAGAATGGGGAGGCTCAATGTGTTGCATGACATACTCCTTTCCCAATGTTTCTGTGCAGTCTGTGGGAAAGCTCTGTAAATGTTGTCACAAGCTCTCAGATGTTAGGAAGGGAGAATCTGCAGGGTCGACAGGAGTGTGTTCCCATTTCCTTTTCCGACACTGATGCTGAGGCCGGATGTTCTGTCCGGTTTCATCCTTTCAGACCTCGGAGTAGTTAGATACAAATGAGTGCCTTGATTGACCGTTTCAGAGACCATTGAAATGTTTATCACATGTCAGGGTCTTTGCAGTCAGTTTTAGGCCAGCCCAGGAAATCATGGGAGATTCACTTCCTAAAAGTACATTGGAGAAGGAAATTCTGTTTATAATCCATATTGGCTTCAAGGTCACTGTTACTGACACCAGATTTTAGATCTCGATATTTTATTAATTGATTTTAACTTCCACCCGCTGCCAGAGTATTAGCCTGGTCTGGATTAATAATCCAGTGACATTTCCACAGCACCATCTCCACATGGGATCTATCGGAAACCACACTGAACAGGTTACTTCTGTGCTGCTTGACACTGTCCCACCAATTTGGCTGTTATGATGGCACTAAGGTGATAGTAATTTGTCAGTTTGTAATATTTCCCGTCTTAGTGGACAGGACAGAGCTGAATAATTTTCCACATTGCCAGGGAGATGTCAGGTTTGGAGCTGGAATGAAACAGCTTCCCCAGGGACACGGCTTGTTGTGCAGCATAAGTCTTCAGTCCCATTGCAGGAATGGAGTCAGGACCCATTGTCTGTGTCATATCTACTGTGTTCAGCTGTTTCTTCATGTCACGTGCAGCGAATCAGATTGGCTGAAGACTGCCATCTGTGATTTTGTTGGCATCATGATGAGAGTGAGGTGTATCATCGACTCAACACTTCTGGCAGAGGATGGTGCAGATAAAACATCCTTCTCTTATACACTGATGTGAAGGTCTGTTCCATTATTTAGGATGGGGATGTTTGTGGAACCCTCTCCTCCAGTCATTTGTTTAATTGTCCATCACCATTTATGACTGACTGTGGCAGAACTGCAGAGCTTCGTTCAGATCTGTTGGTCAAGTCTGGTAGCTTTAATGAGTTAGCATCAGGTTAAGGTTCATGTGATTCTGACTCTGACATGTTCACCCACACTCGTCACTGAGCCATAAATGGAGTTGATGGTAATGACAGACTGAGGTGTCATCCTGGCAAAAAGTTACAGGTTGTGGTTGAATGCTGTTCTGCTTCTCCAGCTGTTGTGGTCTACAGCACTACATAAATACGCAGTTTCGAGCTGCAATATCTGCAATGCAATTCTGATGTCTGTTTCCCAATTCTCAGAGACCCATTCACCCATCAGCCCTGCACTCAGTGACCTAACCTGGTTTCTGATGTGGAAATATTTCCATTTTCAAACTCTCATTCTGCTGATGGTCTGTCTCCCCAGGTCTTGCTTCCAATCTGACACATTCCACAAAAACATTTCACTGATCTTAATTTAAATGTTTAATTCAAATGTTTAATTCAGCTGAATCTTTTTCCTTGCGAACTGCCATCTTCTGTGTTTAAAGTGAATGTGTTCCCTCTGTTTCTCTCCCTGACCATGATTAAGATCTCTGTAGACAATAGACCATAGGTGCAGGAATAGGCCATTCTGCCCTTCGAGCCTGCACCACCATTCAATATGATCATGGCTGATCATCCTTAATCAGTATCTTGTTCCTGCCTTATTTCCATAAACCTTGATTCCACTATCCCTCAGAACTCTATCCAACACTTTCTTAAATGAATCTGGAGACTGGGCAGCCACTGCCCTCTGGGGCAGAGCATTTCACACAGCCACCACTCTCTGGGTGAAGACGTTTCTCCACATCTCTGTCCTAAATAGTCTACCCCATATTTTTAAGCTGTGTCCTGCCTCCAGAGTGTCCAATCCTTTAATAATCTTACATGTCTCAATCAGATCCCCTCTCAGTCTTCTAAACTAAAGAGTATACAAGCCCAGTCGCTCCAGTCTTTCAGCGTAAGGTAGTCCCTCATTGCAGGAATTGACCTTGTGAACCTACGCTGTACTCCCTCAATAGCCAGAATGTACTTCCTCAAATTTGGAGACCAGAACTGCACACAATACTCCAGGTGTGGTCTCACCAGGGCCCTGTACAGCTGCAGAAGAACCTCTTTGCTTTTATACTCAATACCTATTGTTATGAAGGCCAGCAATGCATTAGCCTTCTTCACTACCTGCTGTACCTGCATGCTTACCTTCATTGATTGGTGTACATGAACACCCAGGTCTCTTTGTACTGCCCCTTTACCTAAATTGATTCCATTGAGGTAGTAGTCTGCCTTCCTGTTCTTGCCACCAAAGTGGATAACCATACATTTATCCAAATTAAACAGCATCTGCTATGCATCTGCCCACTCAACTAACCTGTCAGGTCACCCTGTAATCTCCAAACATCCTCCTCACATTTCACCCTGCCACCCAGCTTAGTATCTAAGCAAATTTGCTAATGTTATTACTAATACCATCTTCTATATCATTAATATATATTGTAAAAAGCTGCGGTCCCAGCACTGATCCCTGCGATACCCACCGGTCACACTGCCTGCCATTCCAAAATAGAGCTGTTTATCACTACTCTTTGTTTCCTGTCAGCCAACCAAATTTCAGTCCAAGTTAGTACTTTGCCCCCAATACCATGCGCCCTAATTTTGCTCACTAACCTCCTATGTGGGACTTCATCAAAAGCTTTCTGAAAGTCCAGGTACACTACATCTACTGGATCTCCCATGTCCATCTTCAGAGTTACATCCTCAAAAAAATCCAGAAGATTAGTCAAGCATGATTTCCCCTTCATAAATCCATGCTGACTCTGACCTATCATGTTACTACTATCCAGATGTGTCGTATTGTCATCCTTTATAATCGACTCCAGCACCTTTCCCACCACCGATGTCAGTCTAACTGGTTTATAATTTCCTGCTTTCTCTCTCCCACCTTTCTTAAAAAGTGGTCCAACATTAGTCACCCTTCAATCCACAGGAACTGATCCCGAATCTATTGAACTCTGGAAAACAATTACCAACGCATCCACGATTTCTCGAGCCACCTCCTTCAGTACCCGGGTTCTAGACCATCAGGACCTGGGGACTCATCAACCTTCAGACGTAACAGTCTCTCCAACACCAATTCCTGGCAAATATAAATTCCCTTAAGTTCAGGTCCTTCAGCCACTGTTACCTCAGGGATTGTTTGTGTCTTGCCCAGTGAACACAGATCCGAAGTACCAATTTAATTCTTCTGCCATTTCTTTGTTCCCCGGAATATATTCCCCTGTTTCTGTCTTCAATGGCCCAATTTTAGTCTTAACCATTTTGTTTTTTGCCTTTCACATACTTAAAAAAGCTTTTACTATCCTCCTTTATATTTTTGGCCAGTTAACTTCGTACCTCATTTTTTTTTCTCTGCATGTTTTCTTCTTAGTAATCCTCTGTTGTTCTTTAAAAGCATCCCAGTCCTCCGTTTTCCCACTTATCTTTGCTGTGATATACTTTTTCTGTTTTAACTTTATATGTTTCTTAACTTCCCTCGTCAGCCACGGCCACCCATGAGTCCTCCGAGGATCTTTTTTCCTTTTTGGAATGAAATGATCCTGCATATTCTGCATTATACACTGACGTATCTGCCATTGTTCTTCCACTGTCATCCCTGCTAAGGTATTGCACCATTGAACTTTGGTCAGCTCCTCCCTCATAGCTCCATTATTCCTTTTATTCAACAGAAATATTCTCACTTCCGATTGTACTCTCTCCCGCTCAAATTGCAGATTTAAACTTATTGGATTATGGTCACTACTTCCCAATGGTTCCTTCACTTCGAGGTCACTGAACAATTCTGGTTCGTTGCACAATATCAGATCCAGCATTGCCTTCTCCCTGTCGGCTCCAGCAACAGCTATTCTAAGAATCCACCTCAGAGGCACTCCACAAAGTCTCTTTCCTGGGGACCAATACAATCCTGATTCTTCCAGTCCACCTGCATGTTGAAATCCCCAATAACAACTGTAGTATTATCTTTGTGACAGGCCCAGTTCAGCTCCTGATTTCACTTATATCCGACATCCAGACTACTGTTTGGGGGCCTGTAGATAACTCCCAAGAGGGTCTTTTTACGCTTAGAATTTCTCAGCTCTATCCACACTGACTCTACATCCCCTGACTCCAGGTTCCCACCGCACAAGGGACTGAATATCACCTCTTACCAACAGCTCCATCCCACCCCCTCTGCCCGTCAGTCTGTCCTTGAATATTCAATTTGCAAGCACTGTCCACTTGAAGCCACGTCTCAGTTATCACCAGAATATGGTATCTGCCAATTTTCAAAAGAGCCTCAAGATTATTCATCTTATTTTTCATGCTTCGTGCATTCATATTTAAAGTATTTTTAAATTTGTTACTGCTCTAACTCTTCTCATCAACTCCTATTTCACGCAACCTGACAGTATGATCCCTTTTTGCGTTTTCTGCTTCATTGATACAGTTGTCTTTCTTGACTTCCCTTGTTCTAACTTTCCCTTCAATTTCCTTCTTAAACATCCAGTTTGTCCCCTCCACCCTTCCCCCCCTACTTAGTTTAAACACAGCTGTGTGGCAGTAGCAAACCTGCCTGCCAAAATGCTGGTCTCCAACCTATTAAGTGCAAACTGTCTCTCTTGTATAATTTATGCAAGAATTTATATCCTTGCTTCCTGCACCAGTTCCCCAGCCACACGTTCAAGTCCATTATCTTACTGTTTCTGCCCTCATTAGACTGAGGAACTGGAAACAAACCGGAGATAACCACCCTGGACATCCTGCTTTACAGTCTTCTTCCTAGATCTCCGAAGTCCCGCTGTAGTATGTTCCTCCTCTTCTTCCCAACAGCATTTGTGCCGACATGTACCACCAAGTTTGGCTCTTCACCTTCATCCTTGAGGATTTCCTGCACTCTGTCTGTGATGTCTTTAACCCTGGCACCAGGAAGGCAACACACTATCCTTAAGTCCCGCCTGCTGCCGCAAAACCCCGTCAGTTCCTCTCACTGTGGAGTCCCCTATTACCATGGCTCTGTGCGATGTCCGACTCTTCCGCTCTGTCTCCACGCCAACTTTTGATTGACAGACCCGGCCGCCTGCTGGACTGGCAGTGTCATTTGTCTCTACTGTTTCCAAAAGATTCAACTTGTTCCTGACAGGTACTTTCCCCGGAGTCTCTTGCACCTGTCTCCTCTCTGCCTTCCACATCGTCTGCTCTCTTCTGCTCTCTTCTGGTATGGTCGGTGTAATAACCTCACTGAAGGTCTTGCCCAGAAAGATATCGTTCTCTCGGATGAGCCTAAGGTCCTCGAGTTCTTTCATCAACGCTGCAACATGCTCGGTCAGTAGCTGAACGTGCACACACTTTCCACACTTAAACGAGCCAGACAGACCAGAGTCGTTGACCTCCCGCATCAAGCACATAGCACACTGAACCAGCTGGGCAGTCATGTCTTCACCCTCTTCAACTGTGGCATAATCACTTCACTCAACCTCCTTGTCAAAGACTTCTGAGCAAAGGCCTCACTCTTCACTCCACAGGAACTTCCTTGGACCCTGTAATGTCAGTGATGCAAGCCTTATGTAGCTTCAGAGCCAATGAATTCTGTGGATTCCCAATCATCTTCACCACATTGTATGTTTTCTTTTTTGGTTTGAGCCCTTATCACTCACACTGCCTTGTCCTCCCATGAGTATGTTTCATCTTCTTGGAGTTGCATTTCTCGTATTATCTTCCAACGTATCCCCAGAAACTCCTTCCATTGCTGCTCCATGGTCTTTCCTGCTCAGCTCCCCTTCCAATTAACTCGGTCCAGCTCCTCCCACATGTCTTTGTAGTTACATTGCTTAATTATAACCACATTACATCTTGAAGAGAACATTAGATATAAACTGGAAGGAGGAGTTTTGAGAGATGGGCCACGAAGAATAATTGATGGATTTCTTACGAAGATGCAAAGGGAGAACGAGAGAAAGGATATAGATATGGAGATGTGGAAAATGAGAAAACTACATTATCGAAAGAACTGGAAGTATATCCCTCAATGTTTTGGCAATTCCTGTGTGCTGTGGTCATTTGTAGAGTGCACGTACAGCAGAGTAATATGTTGAAATGCTGGGTCTGATGCCAGAACTTTTCCTCCAATAATATGACAGACACTAACTTTGGGAAGAAACCAGCAGGCCAACATATTGAATTCCCGGCAGAAAGGGGATTAACTAAAATAAGTTGGGACACGAGAAGCAAGAATTTATAACACACATCCTGATAAGAATGAGACTAGAGTTGGGAATATCAGAAAGGGGGGAACGTTGAGAGAAAGGGAAGGTATTACTTCAGATGAGGATCAAATAATGTTTTAATGCTTTACAAATTTTGTACATCATGTGCATCATTTTTCGTTAACTGTACTTCCGTTGCACATTCGGAATGTGTTGTACACATATGAAAAGTTTTATTTATCTGAACACACACTGATTAAACAGTGTATATAAAATCAGTTTTCCTCCATTTCAAACTGTCCTGTTGTCGTGCTAGCAGGACATATGAACACCAACTGGCCATCAAAAGACATGACCCACTATCACAAAGAAGGACACCACATTGACTGTGACAACACACACTTCCTAGGACAAAGCCACGCACGAAACTTTTGAGAGGCATGACATTCTAGCCAGAAGTACATCAATAAACACATCAATTTAGATCCTATCTACATTCTCTTGAAAAAAACTGGAAATAGCATTATGCACCTTAAGAAACCAAGATCTATAAATAGAAAGACAGGACATACCAACAGTGCATCACCAGAGACTCTCCCTGATGATGTTACCTAGTCATGATGACGAAACATCTGAAAACAGACCTTCAAGCTCAGCGAGCTCACTTACACACTTATAAATGGCTATGTTCCTCTTAATAGTGGGATTTGGGACTTCTCTGTCATTCAGCTTTTAACAGATTACGTGACAAGCTGAGCTTTTCTGGGTGTGTGGTTTAATTAACAGAGGGGTTAGACATCGACATCATAACGGTTTGAGGGCTTGTCGTATGGGACTTGAACAGATTTGGGGTACAAAAGTTCCCAGCAGATTCCATCACTTGGCAATTAGTGACCTAGATCTTCAAATAAAACAGGTGAGAAAATTCATTTAATTTTGCTTCCTTGTGGTTGGTTAAATTAAAAGAAATGGATTTTAACATTACTAAAGAGGTTCTGAGGTTTGAAGACGATTCACAACTTTGCCGACAATGTTTAGAAAGACATAGGAAGGGCATACTTTTAGAATGAACATGTAGATTAGAATTGGGTTTCACCAGGGACAAAAGCTATCACCATAATGGAGTTGGTCAAGCACTTTGTTGTATCAGAGAAGCAGGAAACTGCAGTCGAGTTGGAAAAAAAAACTTAAATTGCAAGTGGAGTAACTGGAGTTAGAAGATAAAGAGAGACAGAAAGAGAGAGAGAAGCTAGAGAAAGAGAAAGAGAGAAAAAAGGAAGAGAGGGAGAATTTGAAATTCAGAAGTTTGGAATTAGATAAGAAAGTTAAATTAGCAGGATGAAGATGAAGGGAGAACGTCGGGATGTATACAACTAAGTTAATACGTTGACATATTTCGGTGAGAAAAATGCCAAAAACTTTTTTATTTCATTTGCAAAATTGGCTCAGCAGATGGCGTGTCCAGTGAATATGTGGGTAATGCTAGTTCAGACTAAGATGGTTGGCACAGCTTGAGAGGTATGTGTAGTTCTGTCACATGCGGGAGCAATAGATTACGCAGATGTCAAACGGGCTATTTTGAGTGCTTATGAATTGGTGATAGAAGAATATAGACAGCGGTTCAGAAATATAGAGACGGAACCAGGTCAGACTTATAATGAGCTTGAAAGAATTAATCACAGTCATTTTGATAAATGGGTGTAGGTCTTAAAAATAGATAAGACCTGTGAGACCCGATGGGAGATTATTCTGCTGGACGAATTTAAAAGCTCACTTCCAGATTTCATGTGAAGTTCAAGAAGTGAGAAGCGCAGCAGAAATGGCAGTTAAGTATGCATTGGTGCATGAGATGAAATTTAGCTTCTGAGAGGACTTTCATCCTGTGAGGGAGAGAAAATCCTACACTACAAAAGATAGAGTAAAGCACACTGACAATAGTTTACCACAGGTGGAAAAAAGCCCAAAGTGTTTGGAAGGAAGTGAAAGGCCTCAAGTCTCGCTATAACGTAGTGGAACGCATAAAATTACAGTACCAATGGTTTAAGAAGGGCACTGGGAAAACTGTTTTCCCTGCAGGAAACTGGGACACACAGTGCTGGGCGTTGAAGGAAGACACTTTGGGAAAAGATGTGGTAAAAGAGTTTAAGCCAGTGGCATTAGTGAACCTGGTAAAGGAGACCCCAAGTAGAGCCGAGGAGCCTCAGGAGAGTGCACGGCCGAGGCAGGGGCTGTGTATGGAGTCAGTGCCTGATCTCGATAAAGAATTTGACTCTGTAAGTAAACCCACTAAGAAAAAATGGGGTGTGGAGGGAGGACAAGAAGTTATAATTTTGCATGAAATGGGATCTGTTCAGTTTCTAATAGTTGAGAAGTGAGGATCTGGAAAGGCCCAACAGATCAGGCAGCATCTGAAGAGAAGGACAATTCACGTATCAGGCATAAACTCATCGTCAGGAATATGGCGGGGGGACAAGAGGGCTGGAAGATAAATAGGAGGGTAGGAGCTGGGCTGGCGGAAGGGTCACTGGGAGGGTGATAGGAAGATGTAGGTGGGGGTGTTAGTGATATGTCAGAGGGGAGGGTGGAGTGTATAGATGGGATGGAAGATGGACAGTTAGAACAGCTCAAGAGGGTAGTGCTAATTTGAACGGTTGGATCTGGGATGAGGTTGGGGGAAGGGCGATTTGGAAATTGGTGAAGTCAACGTTGATGCTGTATAGTTTGACGGTTTCAGCTGTCCTACCACCTATCCCCTTCACCCTCCTCTCCGACTATCATCATCAGACCCCACCTATATCAACCCATCGCCTTCCACGCTACCTTCCACCCAGCTCCACCCCCAACCTCCTATTTAATTCTCATCCCCTTCCCCCTTCCTTGCCTCCCACTTTCCTAATGAAGGACTTATGCCTGAAACGTCAACTCTCCAGCCCCTCGGATGCTGCCTGACCTGCTGTGCTTTTCCAGCCCCACACTTTTCAACTCTGATCTCCAGCATCTGCAGTCCTCACATTCCCTCCGCCTCTAATAGTAAGAGATGGAAGTATTTTCACTCTTTCTGACATGTCATTCAACAGCGTGATAATTTGTGTATTGGGGGCAGGAATTAAGCATTCCCTTGTGTAACATTAGGTGGAGTGCCAAATCAAGATTGGGGAAATAACAATGAGAGTGAGTGAGAGAGTGTCAGTTCCAGGAATACAGTTTATTCTTGGGAATGATTTAGCAGGATCCAAGGTGGGAGTGGCACCCCTTGTGGTGGAGAAGCAAAAGTAAAACAAGGGAACTGGGGAATTAAAATAAAAATACCCAGGGATTTTTCCAGACTATCAAGTAAAAAGATCCCACTGTCATACGTTACAACAGGAAGGAAAACCGATAGAAAAAGCCAAACGAGTTGATGCACGGAAGACTCGGCTAAAGCATTTCTAGTGGCTGGAATGCACAAGGATATGGTTAATTTTTGTTGTACATGTCATACATTCCAAATAGTAGGTACGTCAGGGGCAGTAATAAAACCAACAGCTTTGTTGCCAATTCCTGTATTCGAAGAACCTTTCACGTGGGTTATGATCAATTGTGGAGCTCCCCTTTGTAAAATAATAGTGGAAACCAATATCTGCTGATCATAATGGATGTGTCTACCCGATTTCCATGGATAATTCCAATTATGGGGTGTTAAGGCAAAAAGGGAGGTAGAGAAGTTGGTAGGTACGTTTACTCACTGTGGGCTACGCAGTATGATTCAGTAAGACCAAGGGTCTCATTTTACCAATCATTTGTTAAAGAACGTCATGGATAGCTTCGGCACACAGCAGTTTAAACCAAGTGCATCGCATCCCGAATCCCAGAGGGCCTTGGAAAGTTGGCATTAGACACTGAAGACAATATTAACAGCGTACTGTCAGAATTACCCGAATGATTGGAATAAAGGCGTCTCATTATATTGTTTGTCATTAGAGATGCCCCTAATAAATCTACTGACTTTCCATCCTTTGAGTTAATATTCGTACATGTACTGAGAGGTCCTTGGAAATTAATTAAATATAAATAGGCAGGACCAAAGTCATACTTGGATTATGTATCTGAGATGAGGGAGAAATTAGATGGAGTAGGTCAGTTAGTTAAACAGCACCTGAAGTGGGCACAGGAGAGAGTGAAGCAGGTGGCAGATTAAAAACTTTGCCGATTTCCCGTGGGGATGACGTATTAGTATTGCCACCAGTGGTAGGAAATCCTTTAAAAGTCAGGTTTAGTGGCCCCTTTCAAGTTAAAAAAATGTTGAGTCAGTTAAACTATTTGGTAAAGATACCGGATATGACAAAAAATTAAAAAAAATGTTGAGTCAGTTAAACTATTTGGTAAAGATACCGGATATGATAAAAATGTCATGTGAATGTTATGTGAATGAATAATGCTCCAGAAACATTGAAGACTGAGGAACAGAGTTGTGGCCAAATGAACTAATTGTGCAGTTTATCTGCATGATGTAGTGATCTTTAGCAAGTGATTGAAAGCTCCTATGTTACAGTTGGCAGAGCATGTTGAACGATTAAAAGAAGCAAACTTGCGAATAAACTTAAAGAAAACCGAATTTGCGAAGGCAGAGGTGACGTTCCTGGGACATTACATTTGACATGGAAGGTTGCCCCCATGGAACACAAAGACGAAGAGCTTTGAGGAATTTCCACAACCATCCTCGAAGAAAGAGGGGCTTCGGTTTTTAGAACTGAATGGATTCTATCGGAAGTTTGTTACAAACTTCAGCAGCGTATTGGCACCACTGATGGATTAACTGAAGAAAAATACAGAATTGTGGTGGACAGAACAATGCCAGGAGGCATTTGAGAACTTTAAAGCAGGATTAATCACCGCACCAGTTTTAGCTGAACTAAATATTTTGAAAACGTTTGAAATTATGTTAGATGCTCGGGATATAGGGGTTGGAGATGTATTGATGCAGAAAGATGATGATAGAATTGAATGTCCAATTGGCTACTTGTTGAAAAAAACTCAATAATCACCAGAACAAAATACAAAATCTCCATTATTGAACAAGAATGATGAAGTTTCGCACGGGACTGACAATATTTTAATGTTTATGTACGACAAACAAATTGTCGGAGATGGTTGTGGATAACGACAAACACTCGCATTTTTTGAATATTTAAAGGTCAGAATATGAGAATATCTAATTGGAATCCTATCTTACCGACATTAAATTTATTAAATGTACATGCTGTTGGTCCTAAAATGTGATAGCAGATGTGTTATCGCTGACTTAAAGGAAAATGTTCAGATAAGATTTGACTTATTGCAGTGTTATATTTTTGTGCAGAATTAATATGAATGGTGTAACTGAGATTCATACTTTTGTAATTCATAATAATTGGATTAAGAATTAGAGGAAAAGAAATGAAGCCATATTTTCATTCTGCTGGTCCATGTTTTTTTTTCTGAAGAGAGATGTTATGAAGCCGAAAGCATGTCCGGTCACTTCAAGACAGAATAGGTTTTGCTGAATAGAAAGTACAGCCACAGATGCCTGCTAAAGATCAGCCTGTTCCACATGTCACCATAAGCTGGGAAATGGATACCTGAGTTTTGGTTGCTGTTTTGACAACAATTCAAATGCAACCAAAGAGTTTAAATAACGCTCAGGATACAAGAAGCCAACGGAATTTGAATATTATTGTTTGGACACCTGGAAAGAAATCAAATTGTGAGAATTATTGTATCATGGGAAGTATATAAATTCAGCATTTTGAACATTAGAGAGAGTGCCACTGCCATCTAACAGCAGAGTAACGGCTGTGGAGCAGGAGTGCTAACTGGCCATCTCAAACATTTTCTATCAATGATACATGTCCATTTAAAAGCTACTTGCAATAAAAAAAATGACCCAGCAGCTGGAAGAGTGAACACAGCAAGGAAGATGGATTCTGTGTGCGTTTGAGATTGTAATGTTCAATATGTGAGTAATTCGACGAGCATATTTATAGAGTTGGAGTCAGATAGTCAGTAGCTAAGAAAAGAGGGGATTGCCTTTGTCAATAGTTTTTGTTTAGTTTTCACTATTAAAGTTAAGAAACTAACTTGTTATTTTTTGTTTAAATAGTGGAATGTAGGAGATCTGTGACGCTCATATTTTAACAGTTTACGAGGTGAGGCGAGCTTTTCTGGGTGCTTGATTTTAATTAATAGAGGGGTTCCACTCCACCTTGTAAATGTCCATGCACACCCACCCCATTTCCCTGCAGTTGGCCCATATCCTTCCAGTCCTTTCCTATCCACATGTTTATCCAAATGCGTTTGAAATGTTGTTAATGTACCCCCCACCAACCACATCTGCTGGCAGCTCATCCTCTTTATAAAGAAGTGCCCCCCTCGGGTTCCCTTTCATTCCTTCCCCTTTAACCTTAAACTGATCCCATCCAATCGTTGATTCTCTACACCTTGGAAAAAGGCTGAGACCATTAACCCTATCCATACCCCTCGTGATCTTATACAGCTCTAGAAGGACTCCCTCAGTCTCCTACACGCTAAAGAAAATGTCCTAGCTTGTACAAACTCTCCCTATAACTCAGACCATTGGGTCCTGGCAACGTCTTTGTAAATTTCTTCTGCACTCATTCTAATGTAATAATATGCTCCCTATAACAACGTGACAAAACTGAACACATTACTCCAAGTGCGGCCTTTCCAAAGTCCTGGGTAACTGCAAAATAAATTCCCAACTTCTATACTTAATACCCAGCCTGATGAAGGCCAATATTCCAAAAGCCTTCTTCAGTGCCCTGTCTACCTTTGACTGCACTCATAGAGAAATGTGTACACCTGAACACCAAGGTCTCTCTGCCCACTACACCCCTTAAGACCGTTCCATTCACAATGAAACTCCTACCTTGATTTGTGTTTCCAAAATGCAAGACCTCGCACAACAATATTAAATTATATTTGTCATTTCTCGGCCCATTTCCCCACCTGATTAAGGTCCTGCTGCAATTTCTTATAAACCTCTTCATGATCATGCTCCCAATTACTTTAGTGTCATCTGCAAACTTACTAATCCTGCCTTGTACATTCTCAACCAAATCATAGATAACAAACAGCAATGGACCCAGCCTCCAGTCTGACAAACATCCTTCCACTAAACCCTCTGCTTCCTATCATCAACCCAACTGTGTATCCCATTGGTCAGTCCCCCCAGCATTCCACATGATGAAAACTTCCTGACCAGCCTGCCATGTGGAAACTTATCAAAGTCTTACTGAAATCCATAGAGGCCACGCCTGCCGCTCTGCCCTCATCAACTTTCTTGGTCTCTTAATTAAAGCATGATCTCCCACTCACAAGTCTATGCGGACTGCTCTGAATCAAACCCTGTGTGCGTAATGGGTGCAGACAATGGTATGCTCTCCTTCAATGTAAGATGATTCGAGTAAATAAGTAAAGCCATTTTCCTGCTGTTGTAAAGCCTTGCTGAGAGAGCATTTGATGCACTCTGTACAGATTTGTTCTCCTTTGTAAGGAATGATCTCCTTACCACAGACACGGATGATGGTAACATGAGATTAGAGTGAAGACACTGAGTGTTTAATCTGTAGAGGTGTGAGAGATGAAGAAATGGTGATGCTGAAACAAGAGGAGTGGCAGTGATCACGTATTTCCAAAAGAGACGTTGATTGGGTGAGAAATACCATACTTTACGCAGGATTAATTGGTTTGATTTATTGCCACGTGTACCTCAGTACAGGGAAACATTTTATATATGAGCACTGGAGGCAGGTCATAGGAAGCATGGCTATACAGATCATAGGGAGAAAATAAACTTGTACAGAGAAAGTCATACAAGTTACACTGAACAGGACATGAACTAGACAAGATCAACATGAATAATATCATCATTATTTGAACTTAGAGAGTCCATGCCTCAGTCTATCGTGACTTTCCTAATAGTTTATATGCCTAGATGAACTCTCCCCACATTATTGTGCAGTCGGCGTGTGAACCCGTACTGAACATCAGGTTGCTCACAAACCACAAAAGCAGCCACAATACCTTCCATCTGAAACAGGTAGCCATTCCCACCAGCTTCCGCTCTACATAGAGAACACCAGGCTTTCTTCTCGGAGATGAAAGATGCCTTCTTGAGATTTCACACAAGACAGATGGCTTCCCTGCTCACCACTAGAAAACCACGTTAAAATCCCACGTGTGTATCATGAGCCAGGAGGGACAACGTGGAGCAGTCTGTCTGTGCAGCCTCTGCCCCACTTTTTCATCACGTCAGATCATCTATTAGGAGACAGCGAGGACTGCCGATGCTGGAGATTGGTGTAGAGAATGGATTGCTGGAAAAACACAGCAGGTCAGGCAGCATCCGAGGAGCGGGAGAATTTATGTTTCGTGCATAAGCCATTCATCAGGAATCAGCATCAATTATCTCATTCTGTCCCTGTGTAAGTGCGTTGAGCGGGAATGGACTTTTCCTGTTCCTTTATAAGTGGCTCAAGGGGCTAAATGGCGTCATCCTATTGCTGTGTCAGTGACTCAACGGACTGACTGGCTTCTTCCTCATCCGATTGGACAGGGCCAAGGGCCTGACTGGGTTACCCCTGGTTCCTGTTTGACAGCTCGATGTACTGCCAAGTGTGATGATGCTGCAGCTTTAAGAGGTTATTTTGTCCTGGTTTCTTTTAAGAGAGAGATTGAGCGATAGTAACCAAGCTGGCTAGTTAAGACCACTGGAGTAAACAGCGAGGGAGGCCTTTGTGTTGTTTTAATGCAGCCTTAATGGGTGTGGCCAGCTCTTACAGATTCGGGTAATGGGTTTTGGTTTCTCAGCAACATCAGAAACTAATGGGGTCAACACAGAGTTGGAAACTTCAGTAGATGTCTCCTGGCTGCTACTCTGTCTGAATTTTCTCTTGATGCTGGTTTTAATTCCTGGAGAAATATTTGTGCCAATCTGTTTCGGAATATTCCTTTTTGCCAGGGTCTGTGTTTATGTGAGTTTCCTATATTGGAACAGTTCATTAGGAATAGTTCCACGATCTATTATTCTGTTAACTTGGCCAAAAGAATTACGTTATTCTAAATTCCCCTTTCTTTGGTTTCATTTTATCTTCCATGTTTAAATAAATGGTGTTTTGCTTCTCACCAAATAGTTTGACCATTCACATTGCATCTGGAACAGACAGTTTACATTTCCTTTAAAATATGAAAATATTAGAGTCTAGGCGATTGCCATCAAACATTTTCGAGGGGCTCTGGTGTAGTCCATCACACTAGACTCCCTCTCTTCCTGAGTGATAGGCTGGAGGCACTGAATGGGCTGTCACTGTTCTTCTCCAATTGTGTCAATGGGCTGAATGACTTCCTCATATTCCTGTGAAACCAGCGTTAGGTGCTGAATGAACTCTTGTTTTACTGTGTCAACATGCAGTGTCAGGCAGTGCATTTACATGAATGTTACAGACACTTTAACAAAACAAACCTGAGTGGTGTCTGGGTCTTGCTGCACATGGACAGAGACCAGTTCAGGAGCTGACGGAGCTCAAAATGTTCTGAACATTGTGGAATCTTCTGTGACCATCCCCACTTCTGATCTTATGATGGGGAGGGTGGGGGCGGGAAGACATTGATGAAGCAGCTGAAGATGTTTGTGAAAAGGAAGCTACCCTGAGGATCTCCCACAGAGCTGACCCAGGACGGAGATGATGAACACCTTCCTTTGTGCCATGTTTGACTCCAAACACTGGAGAGGTTTCTCTGATTTCCATCAAGTCCAGTTTTGTTAAGCTCCTTGATGTCAACAGAAGGCAACCAATGCCTTGATATCAGGGCCAGTCATTTTTACCTGAACCCTTGTGTCAGCCTCTTTTGTTCATATCAAGAGGCCATGGTATAGAAGCAGCAAGTGTTTTCTTCAAACAGCCGGTGTTGAATGTCAGGATTTATTTTCTCAAGAGTGTTCAGGGAGCTAGGTTACTAAAAGTATTTGAAGAGGAGGTCGATGGACATTGACCTGTGAGAGAGTTGAGACAATGAAGAATTGGGTATGAAAGAAGATTTGAGACCAAGAGCAGATCAGTCATGATCTTAGAGAAGGGCAAGGCAGGCTTGTGGAGTGAATGACCTGCCCCTGTTTCTGATGTTCTCCCATTCTGTTATTGGAAAGTTAGTGGGTGTTATTGACATAAAAGTAAGGGTAAGGGAAATTATGATGCGGTGAGGCATGACTTAGGATGTGTGGCTTGGAAACGTAGACTCTATGATGGAAAGCTGAATGGAAAAGTGATCGGGTACTGCAAATATATCATCGATAGTTCCGTGATTAAAACACACACACACACACGCACATACACACACACACCGGTTAACAAAATCTCTGCAATTTTAATTTGAAAGACCTTTGTCCAAATATTAGTGTAACTCATGACAAAAGTAAAAAATCAGATTGTCCAAAATGTTATTCTGCTTCTGAAAATATTCTACTCACACACAAGCTGCTGGCAATGCGATTTCATCCTGAGAGAGTTGGATTTGGCTTAATGCCCTTTACTTTAGACTTTGAGTAGATTCTAATGAATTCTGGTCAGGGATCATCCAAAGGGTGGCACGGTGGTTAGCACTGCTGCCTCACAGCACCAGGGACTTGGGGTCGATTGAAGTCTTGGATGACTGTCTGTGTGGAGTTTGCACATTCTCCCTGTATCTGTGTGAGCTTCTAATGGGTGCTCCATATTCCTACCACAGCTCAAACTGTGTAGGTTAGGTGGATTGGTCATGCGAAATTGTCTGTAGTCAGGGATATCTAGGTTAGGTGCATTAGTCAGGGGTAAATGTAGGGGAAAGGGTTGGGAAGGTTGGTGTGGACTTGTTGGGCCGAAGGGCCTGCAGGAATTCCATAAAAATAAGAATGGTCACAATGACTGTAGAGCTTTATTTTTAGCTTGCACGCATTGCTGTGATGAGGAACAATGAAGGAGAGAGACTGCAATAGGCCATTCCTTCTCTGGCAGATTACATTTTCTCTCTCTCTGAGCTGAACCATACAGTAATGTCATCCTCTCCCAAACTGTACCATGTGAGGTCTCCTTGTAAATTGTCCAAACTATGTTCCATCACATTTCCTGTTCCATGTAGGTGCAACATTGCTGCCGTCATACACAAAGCCATACCCTGAGCAGAACTATGTTTACATAGCCCTGCGCCATTAAAACTAAAATGTTTAATTTATTCAGAATACCTGTGTTAAAATGAATGCAGTTTTTAAAGAAATACAGAAATTGCTGTAAAGGCTCGGCAAGTCTGTCAGCATTCAGATGCCTTTTACATGCTGTCGTTGTACCAGCATCCACCACTTCGTCTGGCGGCTCATTCCATACACACACCACCCTCTGAGTGAAATTGTGCCCTTTAGGCCTCTTCATAACCTTTCCTGTCTCACTTTCCACCAATGCCCTCTAGTTTTGGACACCCCTAATCGGGGGAAAACCCTGACGACTCACCCTATCCATGCCCATTCTGATTTTATAAACCGCTACTGCTGCGAAATGTGACTCCAATCAGCACAAATAGCTGCAATTTCAGTCATCCTGGGCCTAAATTCTGAAATGCAATACTGACACATCTTCCTTCTCCATCAAGTCACAATTCTAAATGCATTTTAATTAGTTTGTTCAGATATATCCTGAGACACTTCTGTGGGATTTACACCTAGACCTTTGTGCCCGGAAGTAGGGGCACTGGCATTACTCAGCAATACCCACGAAGCCGTAACATTATTCTCCTGTGTGTTTGCTCATCAACCTGTTCTGACAAACTGTGACATACCTCTGCAACAGGCAGGACTTGAATCCAGTCCTTCTAGTCCAGAGCTAGGAACACGACCACACAAGTTCAGGAATTGGATTCAAATCCAGAGTTCTGGCTCAGAGGCAGGGACACTACCCACTACACAACCATACCCAGATTTTGGGTCATATTTGAGTGCCCGCTTTCAGCTCGGTGTGGATTTATTATAATCAGGTTACCATGACTGAACTACACAAAACACTTTGTATTGTTAAACAAATGCAAGATATTTGTCTCAACTGAAGGATATTGAGTATGCGTGCTACACTATCGAAATTAACTGTGAACAACTTTAATCGCTATTATCTGTAGTCTGCAATATCAGAGAAAGAAATCCTGCAGACACACTCTGTCCAATGAAGGGTCGCAAATTGATATTTTTTACTGAACACCAGAGATCAATGAAGAGCTTAATTTCTGGACCCACAACACCGATCAATATTACCCACATCTAACGTGCGACTGCCCTCTTCCTAAAACCATGAAATGATATCAGGCCAGTGATGACTGTCCAGCCTCTCCTTCCCGCCTACTGTGTCTGCAATCTGTCCCTCCTCCCCCTTATCACACAAGGCAAATCAAGCTCAGGGTCTTTGTGAAAATCAAGGCCGGAGTGTGCAGGCCTCCTGGAAAGGGATGGGTATTTTAAAATTGAAGGGGGAGAGTGAGGTGGTTGTAATATCACACATTGGGCTGAGGGTTGGCTGATGGAGTTTAATTTGGATTAATGTGAGGTATGGGATTTGGTAAATCAAAGAAGAGTAGGACCTATAAATTAAAAGTAGGATCTTTGGCAGTGTTGTAATACAGAGACCTAGGCCGTCAGGTTTAATTCTTTAAAATTTGAATCTCATATAGGTAGTGTGGTTAAGAAGGTGCTTAACACACTTGGCTTCATAGGTCAGACCTTTGAGTATTGGAATTGGGGCGTCATGTTGAGGTTGTACAGGACATTGGTAAGGCCCCTTCTCGAATACTGTGTCTAGCCTGGTCATCCTGCCCGTTAATTCCATCGGCACACCACCCTCTGGGTGAAGAAGCTGCCCCTTAGGTCACTTTTAAATGCTCCCCTCTCACCTTAAGCCTTTGTCCTCTAGTATTGTGCTCCCACACCCTTAGAAAATACCTTCGCGATTCACTTTTATATTATTGACCTTGATATTATTAAGCTGGAGTGGGTTCAGTCGAGCTTAACCTGGATGTTGCTGGGAAAGAAGAGATTGAGTTATAAGGGGAGATTGGGTAGGCTGGGACGTTTTTCACTGGAGAGGATGAGATTAAGGAGTAATTTTACAGAGGTTTATAAAATAATGAGGGGTACAGATAAGTTGAAGGGCTGCTGTCAGTTCCCTAGAGTTGGGAATTCAAAACTGAGGGATATTTTAAGGTGCGAGGAAAAAGATTTCCAAAAGTCATGAGAGGTAATTATTTGAAATAGAATCTGGCTTGGGTGTGGAATGAACTTCCAGAGGAAGTGGTGAAAGCAGGGACAGTTACAATGTTTAAAGGACATTTAGATCAGTACATGGATAAGACATCAGTTTGGATGGTGCTGTGAGCAGCTGCCCTCTGCGTCCCCCTCTCTGAATGAATCCCTGTTGGTTTCACCCTCTGCCAATGCCTGTGCAGTGGCGTGGGCAGGCCAGCAGAGGGTGGCATTGCATCACTTTAAACACCACAGAGACTGCCACACCTGCCCCTCACAGAGACACACAGATACACACACATGGGAATGGTTAGGGCATTGCGTGAAGCTCATCTGGTAACTTAAACTACACATAAAGAAATGCTCAATTTGCCTTGTAAACTGTTAAAATATGAGTGACAGATCTGCCAAATTCCACTGTTTAAATAAAAGCATCAATTTATTTTTTTACTCTGAAATTGAACATTTTACATCAACTGTTCACAACTCTGAGACCCCCTTTCTCTTAACTGCTTATTACCCGACTCCAGCTCTATAACAATATACTATTTCTTGGTCTGCCATCCTCTCATACCACAGGTGCTTGTAAGCGCTCAGTTCAGGCCAGCATTCCCTCTCTCTTGAAGGTACATTACACACTTTCAACCTCATCACATTATACCCTGATGAATATTGATAAGTGGAGCCTATCCAGATTTATTTTGCTCTGTGGTTTGTCAATATTTCATTTGCTCTTCTGGTGTGTGTCAGGACTTTTGTTGCTCCATTGACAGCATGTCATTATTCAACTTTGTCCATAGGAATATATCAGTATTTCACTTGCTCACACTCGTGTATGTTGGGAAGGATTTCAGTTGTTTCTTGGGGACTGTGACGCTATAACAATCTCAATGTTTGTAGATGGCACCAAAACTGGAAGAACTCTGAAGTCTATGGATGACAGTGTGGAACTCTAACAGGACAGTCACACATTGGTGTCGTGTTCAGGTTTATGGCAGCTGGAGATTAATGCAGAGCAGTGTGAGGTGATACACTTTGGTAGGAAAGACAATGAAAGACAGTTTAAAACAGGCTGTGCCATTATAAAGGGGGTGTGGGAACAGAGAGTCCTGGGTGTATATGAGCACAGATTGTTGAAGATGTCAGGACAAGTGGGGAGAGCAGTAACTATCACAGATTAGTTTCAGTATCTGAGCTGTTTACAGTGGGAGGTGTAGGAGGGTGTCTCCGTGCTCCCTTCCTGGGAGGTGGTGGTGACGATGTGTTGTGAGCCTACCCTCCTGCCCACCGAGACCGTGGGGATTCCATTTGTACCAGCTCGACACAAAAGGGAGATGGCATCAGGGGCACGGCTTCTGAGTTGTGCCGGGGAGAAACGGAGGTGCCAGTGGGTTTAAAGTGAGAATTTCCCTTCACTGAACATTGCTCCTTACTCGGTCGGTGGGACGTGGATGTTTCAGAATCTCCACACGAGGCGTCCCCGATCTCTCCGACTCCTACCACGTCCTCCCCACATGGCAGGGAGAGGGGGTGAGGGAACGGATATCGGGCACTCCACCACCAGGATAGGCCCTTCCTGTCCTATTCCAGGCTGTTTCTCCTGGAATGGGAGAAAGGGAGGGAGAGAGGGAGGGTGCGATTGGGTGGCCCTGCTGTTAGTTCGGGTGTAGGTGGGTAGTGGGTCAAGGTGAGGTGCCGGAGGGAGTCAGTCCACAGTGTTATTAATGTGTGTGCGGGGTAAAGTGGAGGAAGGGAGAGAGAGAGAGACAGAGACAGAGACGGAAAGGGGAAAGGTGCTGCATGCAGCAGTGACAGTGGTGGAACATGAACCTTGTTTGGGGGTCCGTGCTATAACAGATGTACAGTGAGGGTGAGGGAGCAGACAGAATACGGTGACCCTTATCCTGACAGAGCGGAGAAGGTTAGTGATTCTTGTCCTCTATTGCTGGGCATCCACCAGGACCTCCGTGCCCCTGTCGACAAATTGTGGTGCAATTGCCCCTTATCTGTCATGCTCGGGGTAAACTGTTCAGGCCAGCTCCTTACTGAGAAAGCTCAACCGTGTGCCCATTGGCCTTTTAAAGATGGCACCAGTGTCAGGGATCACGGAATATCCAGGGTCACACAGGAGATGGTGAGTACCTCCAGTCATGATGGGTGGGAGAATCGGGCTGGTATTGAATGACAGGGAAACCATGGGGTGGGGTTGGTAGTTAATGAGGTGAGTTCGATACGACAGCACGAGGAACATAGCTCAGCTTCATGTGGACGATCCCTCTGTCACACTCAAGGAAAGTCAAACAAAGACAAATGATTGTTAGAATCTGCCCAATGAGTCATAGATTCGGTTGAAACTAATTCCAGTTACAAAGATGCAGAACAAATGCTCATCGATATTTAAACTGATTTATCCCCCATCTCTCTCTGGCAGACTAATGCACTGGGGTGGTGTATCCAGTCCTGTGGTGTGTCCACACCCACAGCAACCCCGTGTCAGGGCACAATGGAGATGTGGAGCTGTAAATGGGTGGGAGCTGCACAACCTGTCACTCACAGCATGGGCTGCAAATTTCCCCACACTGGGCAGGGATCTAACACAGTGTTACTGAGGAATGCAGAGGGGTGAGTACACAGTCCTACATGCTGGGAGGGTAACTGTTCCTGGTTAACAGATCAATGCACTGGGGAGGGGTACACAGCCCTACATGCTGGGAGGGTAACTGCTCCTGGGTTACAGATCAATGCACTGGTTTGGTGTACACAGTCCTACATGCTGGGAGGGTAACTGCTCCTGGGTTACAGATCAATGCACTGGGGTGGGGTACACAGTCCTACATGCTGGGAGGGTAACTGCTCCTGGGTTACAGATCAATGCACTGGGGTGGTGTACACAGTCCTACATGCTGGGAGGGTAACTGCTCCTGGGTTACAGATCAATGCACTGGGGTGGTGTACACAGTCCTACATGCTGGGAGGGTAACTGCTCCTGGGTTACAGATCAATGCACTGGGTGGGTGTACACAGTCCTACATGTTGGGAGGGTAACTGCTCCTGGGTTACAGATCGATGCCCAGGTTTGGTGTACACAGCCCTACATGCTGGGAGGGTAACTGCTCCTGGGTTACTGATCAATGCACTGGGGTGGTGTGCACCGCCCTACAAGCTGGGAGGGTAAATGCTCCTGGGTTACGGGTCAATGCATTGGGGTGGTGTATACAGTCCTACATGCTGGGAAGGTAACTGCTCAAGGTTTGCAAATTAATTCCCGGGTTATCACTGCACAGGTCACTGTGCTGGTCAGTCATTCTGGTTGAGATTTATAGATAATGCAATGATGTGGTCTGTGCAGCTCCCCATGCTGGATGGATATTTGTTTCAGGTTCACACATTAGTGTCCTGCTGTGGTCTTCACAACTCCCCGTGACGGATAGATATCTAGTCCGGGTTTATAGATCAATGCACTGCTGTGCTCTGCACTTCTCCTGGTGCTGGACAGATATGTGGTCTGAGTTTATAGATCAATGTACTGCTGTGGTCTGTGCAGTGTTCCACTCTGGACAGATCGCTGGCTTGTATTGACCAATGTAATGGATGAATCTGGACAGATTGCTGGGTTGTACTGAGCAGTACACTGGCCTGGTCTACACAGTGTTCCACGGTGAACAGATATCTCCCTCTGGATTTATGGTGTCTGGGCTGGTTCTGTGAGGTGGACTGAGAATGTGGTATATCTAACCCTTTCAGCTGATCTAGCAATGCCTTTAGTTCCCATTCCTGTGATTGGACCCTCCGTCTCTCACCCCATTAATGTTACAGTGTGTCCAGGTACAGTACATCATGGTGGTGAGTGAGTAGGGGGAAAAGGTGATGGACAGGTCAAGGGGTTCCCCGGAACTTTCTGTCCCTAACATTCTATAACTGACATTCCCCGGAACGTTCTGTCCCCGACATTCTATAACTGCCATTCCCCGGAACGTTCTGTCCCCAACATTCTATAACTGCCATTCCCCGGAACGTTCTGTCCCCGACATTCTATAACTGCCATTCCCCGGAACGTTCTGTCCCCAACATTCTATAACTGACATTCCTCAGAACGTTCTGTCCCCGACATTCTATAACTGCCATTCCCCGGAACGTTCTGTCCCTGACATTCTATAACTGACATTCCCCAGAACGTTCTGTCCCTGACATTCTATAACTGACATTCCCCGGAACGTTCTGTCCCTGACATTCTATAACTGCCATTCCCCGGAACGTTCTGTCCCTGACATTCTATAACTGACACTCCCCGGAACGTTATGTCCCTGACATTCTATAACTGACATTCCCCGGAACGTTCTGTCCCTGACATTCTATAACTGCCATTCCCCGGAACGTTCTGTCCCTGACATTCTATAACTGACACTCCCCGGAACGTTATGTCCCTGACATTCTATAACGGACATTCCCCAGAACGTTCCGTCCCCGACATTCTATCACTGCCATTCCCCAGAACGTTCCGTCCCCGACATTCTATAACTGACATTCCCCGGAACGTCTTGTCCCTGACGTTGTGAACGGCCGGACGTCAGTGAATTGAACAAATGATAAGATCCCGAGGGAAGAGATCCCGTTCCAGAGAGGAGACACTGTTCCGAAGGCCCCTCAGGCAGTTAAAGGGGTTTACATTTCTTCACGACTCAGGATCAACCACAATTTAGATCAAAATACAGAAATTCCCAAACTCCGTTTGTCTTCAGGAAACTGGGAGAGAATCCTTCAGGACAGCAACGTTTCCACCCTCCATATTAGGAACTGGGAAGGAGTGACCTCTGTCTGCTCTCGAGTGATCGAGTGTGTGGGAATGTTCTAGAAACCATCTGTCCTTATGGATGTGTCTCTGTATGTTTGGGGAGGGAGGGTTTCTTGTAGTTTATGTCACATTTTTGTCAGTAATTCCGACCTTCCCATTCCCATTTAAGAATAGGTCCAGTCAAGGATAGTAGTGGGAAGTTGCGTGTGGAGGCGGAAGAGATTGGGGAGACACTGAATGAATACTTTTCTTCAGTATTTACTCAGGAACAGGGCATTGTTGTCGATGAGAATACTGAGTCACAAATAAGTAGAATGGATGGCTTTGAGGTATGTAGAGAAGAGGTGTTGGAAATCCTGGAAAAGGTGAAAATAGATAAGTCCCCTGGGCCTGATGGCATTTATCCTAGGATTCTCTGGGAAGCAAGGGAGGAGATTGCAGAGCCATTGGCCTTGATTTTTATGTCCTCTTTGTCTACAGGAGTAGTGTCAGAAGACTGGAGGATAGCAAATGTGGTTCCCTTGTTCAAAAAGGGGAGTAGGGATAACCCTAGTAACTATAGGCCGGTGAGTCTCACTTCTGTTGTGGGCAAAGTCTTAGAGAGAATTGTAAGGGATAGGATTTATGCGCATCTGGCTAGGAATAATGTGATCAAGGATAGTCAGCATGGTTTTGTGAAGGGCAGGTCGTGCCTCACAAACCTTATTGAATTCTTTGAAGAGGTGACGAAGGAGCTTAATGAGGGGAAAGCGGTAGATGTGGTATATATGGATTTTAGTAAGGCGTTTGATAAGGTTCCCCATTGAGGGTGAGTTGGAGGTTTGGATTAGGAATTGGCTGGATGGAAGAAGACAGAGGGTAGTAGTTGATGGCAAAGTTTCTTCATGGAGTGCCGTCACTAGCGGTGTTCCGCAAGGATCTGTTTTGGGACCATTGCTGTTTGTCATTTTTATAAATGACCTGGAAGAGGGGTTAGAAGGTTGGGTGAGCAAGTTTGCGGATGATACGAAAGTCGGAGGAGTTGTTGACAGTGAGGAAGGATATGGCAGGTTACAGCAGGATATAGAGAAGCTGCAGAGCTGGGCAGAAAGGTGGCAAATGGAATTCAATGTAGCTAAGTGTGAGGTGATTCACTTTGGGAAGAATAACAAAAAGATAGGGTACTGGGCTAATGGTCGGATACTTGGTAGTGTGGATGAGCAGAGGGATCTTGGTGTCCATGTACACAGATCTCTGAAAGTTGCCACCCAGTTAAATAGTGCGGTGAGGAAGGCATATGGCGTACTGGCTTTTATTGGTAGAGGAATTGAGTTCCTGAGTCCTGAGGTCATGATGCAGTTGTATAAGACTCTGGTGCGGCCGCATCTGGAATATTGTGTGCAGTTTTGGTCGCCATACTATAGGAAGGATGTGGAGGCATTGGAACGGGTGCAGAGGAGGTTTACCAGGATGTTTCCTGGTATGGAAGGAAGATCGTATGAGGAAAGACTGAGGCACTTGGGGCTGTTTTCACTAGAGAAAAGAAGGTTTAGGGGTGACTTGATTGAGGTGTACAAGATGATTAGGGGGTTAGATAGGGTAGACAGTGTGAACCTTTTCCCGCGTATGGAGTCGGGTATTACAAGGGGGCATAGTTTTAAATTAAGGGAGGTAGATATAGGACTGATGTTAGGGGTAGGTTCTTCACTCAGCGAGTCGTAAGTTCATGGAATGCCCTGCCAGTAGCAGTGGTGGACTCTCCCTCTTTATGGGCATTTAAGCGGGCATTGGATAGGTATATGGAGGATAGTGGGTTAGTGTAGTTTAGGTGGGCTTGGATCGGCGCAACATCGAGGGCCCAAGGGCCTGTACTGCGCTGTATTCTTCTATGTTCTATGTTATTCCAGCTCCAATTATTTTAATAAATCCCTGAATACAGGGACACATTTGGAAATCTCACTGGGTCCCTGATCAAACGGGTCCCTTTGCCTCCAGGCTGATGGATAATGGGTTTGTTTTCCTTCCTCATAGTTAACATAGTGACCATCTACGTCCTGCTTTATAAAGATTGTGGATTGTCTCCATGTGTCAGACGTTACCTGGGGGCCATGGCAGCGGCGGATCTCCTGGTCATTATCCTCGACCTGATCCTTAGACACATTCCCATTGTTTATTGGGAACAGTTTTATTTCCTGGACTCCGTCCGCGTGTGTAATATCCACGCCGTCCTGCTTTATGCAGCCACTGACTGCTCTGTCTGGTTCACCGTCTCTTTCACCTTTGATCGGTTTGTGGCCATTTGTTGCCAGAAGCTGAAATGTAAATATTGCAGTGAGAAGACGGCGGCTGTGGTTCTGGGAGCAGTGACTGTGCTGAGCTGTTTAAAGGACATTTCCTGGTATTTTATGTTCATGGATTGGTATTACCTGGAGAACTCCCCCAGGTTTTGTGGTATAACAGTCGCTGGTCTATTCTCCAGTGTCTGGGTCACAATCGAGTTCCTCCACCACATTCTAACCCCGGGTGTCCCATTTCTCCTGGTTCTGCTGCTCAATGTTCTCACCGTCAGACACATTGTAGTGACCAGCAGAGCCCGCAGGAGACTCCGCGCTCACACCAATGGGGACGCTCAGTCTGACACTGAAATGAGAAACCGAAAAAAATCCATCATTTTACTGGTTGTGATCTCGGCCAATTTCATCCTGTTATGGTCAATGTTAATGCTGTATTCTATATGGAGACGGATGTGGTTTATTGGGTATCAGTCTGTGTATATCCCTCCCTTTGTGCGGGAATTGGGCTTCATGCTGCAGCTCCTCAGTTGCTGCACAAACACCGCGATTTATGCCGTGACCCAGACTAAGTTCAGGCAGCAGCTGAAGAATGTGCTGAAATATCCCTTCACCCAGATCCATCCATCCATCAAATTCCCTCATTAATCACACCATCCGGGATTTTCCCATTTCAGTTCAGTGTTTCAGCGATGGAGCAGCCTGTCGCTATGGTAACAGACTGAGGGTAGCGCTGGGTTGTCCCTCCTTATCCCACAGGGGGGTTACAGGGAAACATTTCAATGTTTCTCACAACTCAGGGGCCGGTGAGAAAAGGCACCATCCCACTGACTGTATCCATCACTTCCGTTTGTAACCAATAAAAATGTTGATTAAAGCGTGCCCAGCAGCAGAGTGACCGATGTTGTTGTGTGTCTTTGTGTTGGAGAAACTGAGCTGGAGAGAGACAGACTCAGCCCCAAGTCCTGGTCCTCAGGGAAGGGGAGGGCACCGCGCTCTGAGCTCAGGAGCTGGGTTTAACTCCCTCTGACACCCCCCTACTCCAACCTGGCCACCCAATTTCCTCTCCTCCACTCTCTCCATCTGTCTCCACTCTTTCCTCTCCCCCTCCCCTCCACTCTCTCTCTCTGCTGCCGTCTGTCTCCCTCCCGCAGTTTCATCTCTACTCCATTTTCCCCTCCTCTAACCTCCCACATCTCTCTATCAACTCACTACCACCCCTCCAACCACATGCAGCCACAGCCCCACCCACTACCCCACTCCCCAGTCTCTGGATCAGAGGGAGGGAGATGCGTCAGGGAGACAGACTGCGTCAGAGAGGGAGGGAGGGGCAGGAGGGAGAAAGATTTAGTCAGAGAGAAACAGAGGGAGATGAGGAGAAAGAGAGACCGAGGGAGGTGGATCGCGAGTGAGAGAAGGTGGAGAGAGAGTGAAAGAGCAGGGAGAGAGAGAGAGAGAGAGGGGGGGGGCAAGAGAGAGATAAGGTGAGGGAGAGAGAGAGAGACATAGGGGAGGACATAATGAGAGAGGGGTCAGAGAGTGGGGGACAGAGAGTGGGGGACAGAGAGAGGGGGACAGAGAGAGAGGGGGACAGCGAGAGAGTGGGACAGAGAGAGGGGGGACAGAGAGAGAGGGGGACAGAGAGAGAGGGACAGAGAGAGAGGGACAGAGAGAGGGGGACAGAGAGAGAGGGGGACAGAGAGAGAGGGGACAGAGAGAGGGGGACAGAGAGAGAGGGGACAGAGAGAGGGGGACAGAGAGAGGGGGACAGAGAGAGGGGGACAGAGAGAGGGGGACAGAGAGAGGGGGGACAGAGAGAGGGGGACAGCGAGGGGACAGAGAGAGAGGGGGACAGAGAGAGGGCGACAGAGAGAGAGGGGGACAGAGAGAGAGGGGACAGAGAGAGAGGGGGACAGAGAGAGAGGGGGACAGAGAGAGAGGGGGACAGAGTGAGGGGGACAGAGAGAGGGGACAGAGAGAGAGGGGGACAGTGAGAGGGGGACAGAGAGAGGGCGACAGAGAGAGAGAGGGACAGAGAGAGGGGGACAGAGAGAGGGGGACAGAGAGAGAGGGACAGAGAGAGGGCAGGGACCAAGAAAGCAGGACAGAGAGTGGGGGGGAGCAGAGGGGGGGGGATAGACAGAGGGGGACAGAGAGAGAGGGACAGAGAGAGGGGGACAGAGAGAGAGGGACAGAGAGAGAGGGGGACAGAGAGAGAGGGACAGAGAGAGAGTGGGACAGAGAGAGAGGGGACAGAGAGAGAGGGGGGGGGGAAGAGAGAGGGGGACAGAGAGAGAGTGGAACAGAGAGAGGGGGGGGGGACAGAGAGAGAGGGGGACAGAGAGAGAGGGACAGAGAGAGAGGGGGACAGAGAGAGAGGGACAGAGAGAGAGTGGGACAGAGAGAGAGGGGACAGAGAGAGAGGGACAGAGAGAGGGGGACAGAGAGAGGGGGACAGAGAGAGAGGGACAGAGAGAGGGCAGGGACCAAGAAAGCAGGACAGAGAGTGGGGGGGAGCAGAGGGGGGGCGGATAAACAGAGGGGGACAGAGAGAGAGGGACAGAGAGAGGGGGACAGAGAGAGAGGGGGACAGAGAGAGAGGGACAGAGAGAGAGTGGGACAGAGAGAGAGGGGACAGAGAGAGAGGGACAGAGAGAGGGGGACAGAGAGAGAGGGACAGAGAGAGAGTGGGACAGAGAGAGAGGGGACAGAGAGAGAGGGGGGGGAAGAGAGAGGGGGACAGAGAGAGAGTGGAACAGAGAGAGAGGGGGACAGAGAGAGAGGGGGACAGAGAGAGGGGGGACAGAGAGAGAGGGGGACAGAGAGAGAGGGGGACAGAGGAGGGGACAGAGAGAGGGGGGACAGAGAGAGAGGGGGACATAGAGAGAGGGGGACAGAGAGAGAGGGGGACAGAGAGAGGGGGACAGAGAGAGGGACAGAGAGAGGGGGGACAGAGAGAGAGGGGGACAGAGAGAGAGTGGAACAAAGAGAGTGGGGGGGACAGAGAGAGAGGGGACAGAGAGAGAGGGACAGAGAGAGAGAGGGGGACAGAGAGAGAGGGACAGAGAGAGAGGGGGACAGAGAGAGAGGGGGACAGAGAGAGGGGGACAGAGAGAGAGAGGGGGACAGAGAGAGAGGGACAGAGAGAGAGGGGGACAGTGAGAGGGGGGACAGAGAGAGAGGGGGACAGAGAGAGAGGGGGACAGTGAGAGGGGGACAGAGAGAGAGGGGGACAGAGAGAGAGGGACAGAGAGAGAGGGGGACAGAGAGAGAGGGGGACAGAGAGAGAGGGGACAGAGAGAGAGAGGGACAGAGAGAAAGAGGGGGGAGAGGGAGGGGGACAGAGAGAGTGGGAAAGAGAGGGGGGAAAGTGAGTGGGGAACAGAGAGTGAGGAGGGACAGAGAGAGGCAGACAAAGAGGGGGGGGACAGAGAGAGGGGAGGCAGAGAGAGAGGGGGACAGAGAGTGAGTGACGGAGAGGGGGACAGAGAGAGGGGGCAGAGAGGAACGGAGAGAGAGACTGGCAGAGAGAGGGGGTACACACAGAGAGGGGGTTACACAGAGAGAGGGGGTACACAGAGAGGGGGTACACAGAGAGGGGGTACACAGAGAGAGGGGGTACACAGAGAGGGGGTACACAGAGATGGGCGACACAGGGAGGGGGTACACAGAGAGGGGATACACAGAGAGGGGGTACACAGAGAGGGGGTACACAGAGAGGGGGCACACAGAGAGGGGGTACACAGAGAGGGGGCACACAGAGCGGGGGTACACAGAGAGGGGGGACACAGAGAGGGGGGACACAGAGAGGGGGGTACACAGAGAGGGGGGTACACACAGAGGGGGTACACAGAGAGGGGGTACACAGAGAGGGGGGACACAGAGAGGGGGTACACAGAGAGGGGGGACACAGAGAGGGGGGACACAGAGAGGGGGTACACAGAGAGGGGGGAAACAGAGAGGGGGTACACAGAGAGGGGGGAAACAGAGAGGGGGTACACAGAGAGGGGGGACACAGACAGGGAGACAGAAGGAGTGACAGAGGGAGGCGGGATGGGGGACAGAGAGGGGGGATAGAAAAGGGGAAACAGAGAGAGGGGAACGGAGAGACCGGGGGACAGAGAGGGGGGGACAGAGAGGGGGGACAGAGAGAGGGGGACAGAGAGGGGCGGGCAGAGAGAGGGGGGCAGAGAGGGGCGGGCAGAGAGAGGGGGGAAGAGAGAGGGGCTACACACAGAGAGGGGGGACACAGAGAGGGGGTACACAGGGAGGGGGGTACACAGAGAGGGAGTACACAGAGAGGGGGGACACAGAGAGGGGGGTACACAGAGAGGGGGTACACAGAGAGGGGGGTACACAGAGAGGGGGGTACACAGAGAGGGAGTACACAGAGAGGGGGGACACAGAGAGGGGGTACACAGAGAGGGGGGACACAGAGAGGGGGTACACAGAGAGGGGGGACACAGAGAGGGGTTACACAGAGAGGGGGGACACAGAGAGGGGGGTACACAGAGAGGGGGGTACACAGAGAGGGGGGTACACAGAGAGGGGGTACACAGAGAGGGGGGACACAGAGAGGGGGTACACAGAGAGGGGGTACACCGACAGGGGGTACACAGAGAGGGGGTACACAGAGAGGGGGGTACACAGAGAGGGGGGTACACAGAGAGGGGGTACACAGAGAGGGGGTACACCGACAGGGGGTACACAGAGAGCGGGTACACAGAGAGAGGGGTACACCGAGAGGGGGGTATACATGGAGGGGGTACACAGAGAGGGGGTACACAGGGAGGGGGGTACACATGGAGGTGGTATACAGAGAGGGGGGACACAGAGAGGGAGGACACAGAGAGGGGGGTACACAGAGCGGGGGACACAGAGAGGGGGTACACAGAGAGGGGGGTACACAGAGAGGGGGTACACAGAGAGGGGGACACAGAGAGGGGGTACACAGAGAGGGGGGTACACAGAGAGGGGGGTACACAGAGAGGGGGGACACAGAGAGGGGGTACACAGAGAGGGGGTACACAGAGAGGGGGACACAGAGAGGGGGGTACACAGAGAGGGGGTACACAGAGAGGGGGTACACAGAGAGGGGGACACAGAGAGGGAGTACACAGAGAGGGGGGACACAGAGAGGGGGGACACAGAGAGGGAGGACACAGAGAGGGGGACACAGAGAGGGAGTACACAGAGAGGGGGGACACAGAGAGGGGGTACACAGAGAGGGGGACACAGAGAGGGAGTACACAGAGAGTGGGTACACAGAGAGAGGGGTACACAGAGAGGGGGTACACAGAGAGGGGGACACAGAGAGGGGGGTACACTGAGAGGGGGTACACAGAGAGGGGGGTACACAGAGAGGGGGGTACACAGAGAGGGGGTACACAGAGAGGGGATACACAGGGAGGCGGGTATACATGGAGGGGGTGCACAGAGAGGGGGACACAGAGAGGGGGGACACAGGGAGGGGGGTACACAGAGCGGGGAGACACAGAGAGGGAGGACACAGGGAGGGGGGAACACAGAGTGGGGGGACACAGAGAGGGGGGTACACAGAGAGGGGGGACACAGAGAGGGGGGTACACAGAGAGGGGGGACACAGAGAGGGGGGTACACAGAGAGGGGGGACAGAGAGAGGGGGACAGAGAGGGGCGGGCAGAGAGAGGGGGGTACACAGAGAGGGGGTACACAGAGAGGGGGGACACAGAGAGGGGGTACACAGGGAGGGGGGTACACATGGTGGGGGTACACAGAGAGGGGGGACACAGAGAGGGGGGACACAGGGAGGGAGGTACACAGAGAGGGGGTACACAGAGAGGGGGGTACACAGAGAGTGGGGTACACAGAGAGGGGGTCCACAGAGAGGGGGGTCACAGAAAGGGGATACACAGAGAGGGGGGTACACAGAGAGGGGGTACACAGAGAGGGGGGTACACAGAGAGTGGGGTACACAGAGAGGGGGTACACAGAGAGGGGGGTCACAGAAAGGGGGTACACAGAGAGGGGGGTACACAGAGAGGGGGTACACAGAGAGGGGGGACACAGAGAGGGGGTACACAGAGAGGGGGGACACAGAGAGGGGGGACACAGAGAGGGGGGTACACAGAGAGGTGGGAAACAGAGAGGGGGGACACAGAGAGGTGGGTACACAGAGAGGGGGATACACATGGAGGGGGTACACAGAGAGGGGGGACACAGAGAGGGAGGGCACAGAGAGGGAGGTACACAGAGCGGGGGGACACAGAGAGGGGGGTACACAGAGAGGGGGGTACACAGAGAGGGAGGTACACAGAGCGGGGGGACACAGAGAGGGGGGTACACAGAGAGGGGGGACACAGAGAGGGAGGGCACAGAGAGGGAGGTACACAGAGCGGGGGGACACAGAGAGGGGGTACACAGAGAGGGGGCACACAGAGAGGGGGCACACAGAGAGGGGGGGACACAGAGAGGGGGACACAGAGAGGGGATACACAGAGAGGGGGTACACAGAGAGGGGGTACACAGAGAGGGCGGTACACAGAGAGGGGGTACACAGAGAGGGGGTACAAAGGGAGGGGGGTACACATGGAAGGGGTACACAGAGAGGGGGGACACAGAGAGGGAGGACACAGAGAGGGGGGTACACAGAGCGGGGGGACACAGAGAGGGGGTACACAGAGAGGGGGTACACAGAGAGGGGGGACACAGAGAGGGGGTACACAGAGAGGGGTTACACAGAGAGGGGGTAAACAGAGAGGGGGTACACAGAGAGGGGGTACACAGAGAGGGGGGTACACAGAGAGGGGGTACACAGAGAGGGGGTACACAGAGAGGCGAGACACAGAGAGGGGGTACACAGAGAAGGGGGTACACAGAGAGGGGGTACACAGAGAGGGGGGTACACAGAGAGGGGGGTACACAGAGAGGGGGTACACAGAGAAGGGGGTACACAGAGAGGGGGTACACAGAGAGGGAGTACACAGAGAGGGGTACACAGAGAGGGGGGACACAGAGAGGGTGGACACAGAGAGGGGGGTACACAGAGAGGGGATACACAGAGAGGGTGTACACAGAGAGGGAGGTACACAGAGAGGGGTTGACACAGAGAGGGGGGACACACAGAGGGGAGACACACAGAGGGGGTACTCAGAGAGGGGGGTACACAGAGAGGGGGTACACAGCGAGGGGGGTACACAGAGAGGGGGGACACAGAGAGGGGGTACACAGAGAGGGGGGACACAGAGAGGGGGACACAGAGAGGTGGGTACACAGAGAAGGGGTACACAGAGAGTGGGTACACAGAGAGGGGGGACACAGAGAGGGGGGACACAGCGACGGGGGTACACAGAGAGGTGGTACACAGAGAGGGGGGTCACAGAGAGGGGGGTACACAGAGAGGGGGTACACAGACAGGGGGTTCACAGAGAGGGGGGTACACAGAGAGGGGGTACACAGAGAAGGGGGTACACAGAGAGTTGGTACTCAGAGAGGGGGGACACAGAGAGGGGGTACACAGAGAGGGAGTACACAGAGAGGGTGTACACAGAGAGGGGGGACACAGAGAGGGGATACACAGAGAGGGAGTACACAGAGAGGGGGTACACAGAGAGGGGGGTACACAGAGAGGGGATACACAGAGAGGGGGAGACAGAGAGGGTGTACACAGAGAGGGGGTACACAGAGAGGGGGGTACACAGAGAGGGGATACACAGAGAGGGGGAGACAGAGAGGGTGTACACAGAGAGGGGGTACACAGAGAGGGGGGTACACAGAGAGGGGGTGACACAGAGAGGGGGGTACACAGAGAGGGGGTACACAGAGAAGGGGGTACACAGAGAGTTGGTACTCAGAGCGGGGGGACACAGAGAGGGGGTACACAGAGAGGGAGTACACAGAGAGGGTGTACACAGAGAGGGGGGACACAGAGAGGGGATACACAGAGAGGGAGTACACAGAGAGGGGTTACACAGAGAGGGGGGTACACAGAGAGGGGATACACAGAGAGGGGGAGACAGAGAGGGTGTACACAGAGAGGGGTTACACAGAGAGGGGGGTACACAGAGAGGGGGTGACACAGAGAGGGGGGACACAGAGAGGGGGTACACAGAGAGGGGGGTACACAGAGAGGGGGGACACAGAGAGGGGGGACACAGAGAGGTGGGACACAGAGAGTGGGGTACACAGAGAGTGGGGTACACAGAGAGGGGGTACACAGAGAGGGGGTACACAGAGAGAGGGGACACAGGGAGGGTGTACACAGAGAGGGGGTACACAGAGAGAGGGTACACAGAGAGGGGGTACACAGAGAGTGGGGTACACAGAGAGGGGGTACACAGAGAGAGGGGACACAGGGAGGGTGTACACAGAGAGGGGGTACACAGAGAGGGGGTACACAGAGAGAGGGGACACAGAGAGGGGATACAGAGAGGGTTTACACAGAGAGGGGGGACACAGAGAGGGGGGACACAGAGAGGGGGACACAGAGAGGGGGGAGACAGAGAGGGGGGACACAGAGAGGGGGTACACAGAGAGGGGGGAGACAGAGAGGGGGGACACAGAGAGGGGGTACACAGAGAGGGGGTACACAGAGAGGGGGGAGACAGAGAGGGGGGACACAGAGAGGGGGTACACAGAGAGGGGGTACACAGAGAGGGGGGTACACAGAGAGGGGGGACACAGAGAGGGGGTACACAGAGAGGGGGTACACAGAGAGGGGGTACACAGAGAGGGGGACCCAGAGAGGGAGTACACAGAGAGCGGGGACACAGAGAGGGGGGTACACCGAGAGGGGGGTACACATGGAGGGGGTACACAGAGAGGGGGTACACAGGGAGGGGGGTACACATGGAGGTGGTACACAGAGAGGGGGGACACAGAGAGGGAGGACACAGAGAGGGGGGTACACAGAGCGGGGGACACAGAGAGGGGGTACACTGAGAGGGGGGTACACAGAGAGGGGATACACAGAGAGGGGGTACACAGAGAGGGGGTACACAGAGCGGGGGTACACAGAGAGGGGGGACACAGAGAGGGGGGACACAGAGAGGGGGGTACACAGAGAGGGGGTACACAGAGAGGGGGGACACAGAGAGGGGGGTACACAGAGAGGGGGGACACAGAGAGGGGGTACACAGAGAGGGGGGACACAGAGAGGGGGGTACACAGAGAGGGGGTACACAGAGAGGGGATACACAGAGAGGGGGGTACACAGAGAGGGGGGTACACAGAGAGGGGGTACACAGAGAGGGGATACACAGGGAGGGAGGACACAGGGAGGGGGGTACACAGAGTGGGGGTACACAGAGAGGGGGGACAGAGAGAGGGGGGACAGAGAGAGGGGGACAGAGAGGGGCTACACACAGAGAGGGGGTACACAGGGAGGGGGGTACACATGGGGGGGGGTACACAGAGAGGGGGGACACAGAGAGGGGGTACACAGAGAGTGTGGACACAGAGAGGGGGGACACAGAGAGGGGGTACACAGAGAGGGGGTACACAGAGAGGGGGACCCAGAGAGGGAGTACACAGAGAGGGAGGACACAGGGAGGGGGTTACACAGAGAGGGGGTACTCAGAGAGGGGGGACACAGAGAGGGGGGACACAGAGAGGGGGGACACAGAGAGGCGGGACACAGAGAGGGGGACCCAGAGAGGGAGTACACAGAGAGGCAGGACACAGGGAGGGGGGACACAGAGAGGGGGTACACAGAGATGGGGTACTCAGAGAGGGGGGACACAGAGAGGGGGGACACAGAGAGGGGGACACAGAGAGGGGATACACAGAGAGGGGGTACACAGAGAGGGGATACACAGAGAGGGGGTAAACAGAGAGGGGGTACACAGAGAGGGGGTACACAGAGAGGGGGGACACAGGGAGGGGGTTACACAGAGAGGGGGGTACACAGAGAGTGGGGTACACAGAGAGGGGGTACACAGAGAGGGGGTTCACAGAAAGGGGGTACACAGAGAGGGGGGTACACAGAGAGGGGGTACACAGAGAGGGGGGTACACAGAGAGGGGGGTACACAGAGAGGGGGATACACATGGAGGGGGTACACAGAGAGGGGGGACACAGAGAGGGAGGACACAGAGAGGGAGGTACACAGAGAGGGGGTACACAGAGAGGGGGTTCACAGAAAGGGGGTACACAGAGAGGGGGGTACACAGAGCGGGGGGACACAGAGAGGGGGGTACACAGAGAGGGGGGTACACAGAGAGGGGGTACACAGAGAGGGGGGTACAAAGAGAGGGGGTACACTGAGAGGGGGGACACAGAGAGGGGGTACACAGAGAGGGGGTACACAGAGAGGGGGTACACAGAGAGGGGGAACACAGAGAGGGACTACACAGAGAGGGGGTACACAGAGAGGGGGGTACCCAGAGAGGAGGTACACAGAGAGGGGGTACAAAGGGAGGGGGTACACTGAGAGGGGGGACACAGAGAGGGGGTACACAGAGAGGGGGTACACAGAGAGGGGGTACACAGAGAGGGGGAACACAGAGAGGGACTACACAGAGAGGGGGTACACAGAGAGGGGGTACACAGAGAGAGGGGTACACAGAGAGGGGGTACACAGAGAGGCGAGACACAGAGAGGGGGTACACAGAGAGGGGGGACACAGAGAGGGGGTACACAGAGAGGGGGTACACAGAGAAGGGGGTACACAGAGAGAGGGTACACAGAGAGGGGGTACACAGAGAGGGGTACACAGAGCGGGGGGACACAGAGAGGGTGGACACAGAGAGGGGGGTACACAGAGAGGGGATACACAGAGAGGGTGTACACAGAGAGGGGGGTACACAGAGAGGGGTTGACACAGAGAGGGGGGACACACAGAGGGGAGACACACAGAGGGGGTACACAGAGAGGGGGGTTCACAGAGAGGGGGTACAGAGCGAGGGGGGTACACAGAGAGGGGGGACACAGAGAGTGGGGTACACAGAGAGGGGGTACACAGAGAGGGGGGACACAGAGAGGGGGACACAGAGAGGTGGGTACACAGAGAGGGGGTACACAGAGAGTGGGTAAACAGAGAGGGGGTACACAGACAGGGGGGACACAGCGACGGGGGTACACAGAGAGGGGGTACACAGAGAGGGGGGTCACAGAGAGGGGGGTACACAGAGAGGGGGTACACAGACAGGGGGGACACAGCGACGGGGGTACACAGAGAGGGGGTACACAGAGAGGGGGGTACACAGAGAGGGGGTACACAGACAGGGGGTTCACAGAGAGGGGGGACACAGAGAGGGGGAACACAGAGAATGGGTTCACAGAGAGTTGGTACTCAGAGAGGGGGGACACAGAGAGGGAGTACACAGAGAGGGTGTACACAGAGAGGGGGGACACAGAGAGGGGATACACAGAGAGGGGGGACACAGAGAGGGGGGTACACAGAGAGGGGATACACAGAGAGGGGGTACACAGAGAGGGGGGTACACAGAGAAGGGGGACACAGAGAGGGGGTACACAGAGAGGGGGGTACACAGAGAGGGGGGACACAGAGAGCGGGGACACAGAGAGGTGGGACACAGAGAGGGTGCACACAGAGAGTGGGGTACACAGAGAGAGGGTACACAGAGAGGGGGTACACAGCGAGGGGGGTACACAGAGAGGGGGTACACAGAGAGGGGGTACACAGAGAGGGGGATACAGAGAGTGGGACACAGAGAGAGGGGTATACAGAGAGGGGGTACACAGAGTTGGGGGTACACAGAGAGGGGGGACACAGAGAGAGGGGACACAGGGAGGGTGTACACAGAGAGGGGGTACACAGAGAGGGGGTACACAGAGAGTGGGGTACACAGAGAGGAGGTACACAGAGAGAGGGGTACACAGAGAGGGGGACACAGAGAGAGGGGTATACAGAGAGGGGGTACACAGAGTGGGGGGTACACAGAGAGGGGGGACACAGAGAGAGGGGACACAGGGAGGGTGTACACAGAGAGGGGGTACACAGAGAGGGGGTACACAGAGAGGGGGGTTCACAGAGAGGGGGTACAGAGCGAGGGGGGTACACAGAGAGGGGGGACACAGAGAGTGGGGTACACAGAGAGGGGGTACACAGAGAGGGGGGGACACAGAGAGGGGGACACAGAGAGGTGGGTACACAGAGAGGGGTACACAGAGAGTGGGTAAACAGAGAGGGGGTACACAGACGGGGGGGACACAGCGACGGGGGTACACAGAGAGGGGGTACACAGAGAGGGGGGTCACAGAGAGGGGGGTACACAGAGAGGGGGTACACAGACAGGGGGGACACAGCGACGGGGGTACACAGAGAGGGGGTACACAGAGAGGGGGGTACACAGAGAGGGGGTACACAGACAGGGGGTTCACAGAGAGGGGGGACACAGAGAGGGGGAACACAGAGAATGGGTTCACAGAGAGTTGGTACTCAGAGAGGGGGGACACAGAGAGGGGGTACACAGAGAGGGAGTACACAGAGAGGGTGTACACAGAGAGGGGGGACACAGAGAGGGGATACACAGAGAGGGGGGACACAGAGAGGGGGGTACACAGAGAGGGGATACACAGAGAGGGGGTACACAGAGAGGGGGGTACACAGAGAGTGGGTGACACAGAGAGGGGTGACACAGAGAAGGGGGACACAGAGAGGGGGTACACAGAGAGGGGGGTACACAGAGAGGGGGGACACAGAGAGCGGGGACACAGAGAGGTGGGACACAGAGAGGGTGCACACAGAGAGTGGGGTACACAGAGAGAGGGTACACAGAGAGGGGGTACACAGCGAGGGGGGTACACAGAGAGGGGGTACACAGAGAGGGGGTACACAGAGAGGGGGACACAGAGAGTGGGACACAGAGAGAGGGGTATACAGAGAGGGGGTACACAGAGTGGGGGGTACACAGAGAGGGAGGACACAGAGAGAGGGGACACAGGGAGGGTGTACACAGAGAGGGGGTACACAGAGAGGGGGTACACAGAGAGTGGGGTACACAGAGAGGAGGTACACAGAGAGAGGGGTACACAGAGAGGGGGACACAGAGAGAGGGGTATACAGAGAGGGGGTACACAGAGTGGGGGGTACACAGAGAGGGGGGACACAGAGAGAGGGGACACAGGGAGGGTGTACACAGAGAGGGGGTACACAGAGAGGGGGTACACAGAGAGTGGGGTACACAGAGAGGGGGTACACAGAGAGAGGGGTATACAGAGAGGGGGTACACAGAGTGGGGGGTACACAGAGAGGGGGGACACAGAGAGGGGGACACAGAGAGGGTGTACACAGAGTGGGGGGTACACAGAGAGGGGGGACACAGAGAGGGGGGTACACAGAGAGGGGGGACACAGAGAGGGGGGTACACAGAGAGGGGGTGACACAGAGAGGGGGGACACAGAGAGGGGGGTACACAGAGAGGGGGTACACAGAGAGGGGGTACACAGAGAGGGGGGACACAGAGAGGGGGTACACAGAGAGGGGGGTACATAGAGAGAGGGGACACAGAGAGGGGATACAGAGAGGGGGTACACAGAGAGGTGGGACACAGAGAGGGGGTACACAGAGAGGGGGTACACAGAGAGGGGGGACACAGAGAGGGGGTACACAGAGAGGGGGGTACATAGAGAGAGGGGACACAGAGAGGGGATACAGAGAGGGGGTACACAGAGAGGTGGGACACAGAGAGGGGGTACACAGAGAGGGGGTACACAGAGAGGGGGGTACATAGAGAGAGGGGACACAGAGAGGGGGTACACAGAGAGGGGGGGTCACAGAGAGGGGGGACACAGAGAGGGGGTACACAGAGAGGGGGGTACACAGAGAGGGGATACACAGAGAGGGGATACACAGAGAGGGGGTACACAGAGAGGCGGGTACACAGAGAGGGGGGACACAGAGAGGGGGTACACAGAGAGGGGTACACAGAGAGGGGGTGACACAGAGAGGGGGGACACAGAGAGGAGGTACACAGAGAGGGGGTACACAGAGAGGGGGTACACAGAGAGGGGATACAGAGAGGGGAATGGTGATAGAGGGAGATATAGAGAGGGGGACAGAGAGACGGGAACGCAGAGCGAGGGGGACAGAGAGGGGGGACAGAGAGATGGGGACGGGGGGCAGAGAGGGTGGCGACAGAGATGGGGACAGAGGGGAGGGGGACAGAGAGAAGTGAACGGAGAGGGAGCGGTGCAGAGAGAGTGGGAGAGGGTGGGAAGAGAGTGGGAAACAGAGAGCGAGGGGGACAGAGAGAGGGGGGGACAGAGAGAGGGGGGACACAGAGAGGGGGGTACACAGAGAGGGGGGACACAGAGAGGGGGGACACAGAGAGGGGGGTACACAGAGAGGGGGGACACAGAGGGGGGGACACAGAGAGGGGGGACACAGAGAGGGGGGTACACAGAGAGGGGGGGCACAGAGAGGGGGACACAGAGAGGGGTTACACAGAGAGGGGTACACAGAGAGGGGGTACACAGAGAGGGGGCACACAGAGAGGGGGTTACACAGAGAGGGGGGACACAGAGAGGGGGTACACAGAGAGGGGGTACACAGAGAGGGGGACACAGAGAGGGGGGTACACAGAGAGGGGGTACACAGAGAGGGGTACACAGAGAGGGGGGACACAGAGAGGGGGTACACAGAGAGGGGGGACACAGAGAGGGGGACACAGAGAGGGGGGTACACAGAGAGGGGGTACACAGAGAGGGGGGTACACAGAGAGGGGGTACACAGAGAGGGGTACACAGAGAGGGGGGACACAGAGGGGGGGACACAGAGAGGGGGGTACACAGAGAGGGGGTACACAGAGAGGGGGGTACATAGAGAGAGGGGACACAGAGAGGGGATACAGAGAGGGGGTACACAGAGAGGTGGGACACAGAGAGGGGGTACACAGAGAGGGGGTACACAGAGAGGGGGGACACAGAGAGGGGGTACACAGAGAGGGGGGTACATAGAGAGAGGGGACACAGAGAGGGGATACAGAGAGGGGGTACACAGAGAGGTGGGACACAGAGAGGGGGTACACAGAGAGGGGGTACACAGAGAGGGGGGTACATAGAGAGAGGGGACACAGAGAGGGGGTACACAGAGAGGGGGGTCACAGAGAGGGGGGACACAGAGAGGGGGTACACAGAGAGGGGGGTACACAGAGAGGGGATACACAGAGAGGGGATACACAGAGAGGGGGTACACAGAGAGGCGGGTACACAGAGAGGGGGGACACAGAGAGGGGGTACACAGAGAGGGGTACACAGAGAGGGGGTGACACAGAGAGGGGGGACACAGAGAGGAGGTACACAGAGAGGGGGTACACAGAGAGGGGGTACACAGAGAGGGGATACAGAGAGGGGAATGGTGATAGAGGGAGATATAGAGAGGGGGACAGAGAGACGGGAACGCAGAGCGAGGGGGACAGAGAGGGGGGACAGAGAGATGGGGACGGGGGCAGAGAGGGTGGCGACAGAGATGGGGACAGAGGGGAGGGGGACAGAGAGAAGTGAACGGAGAGGGAGCGGTGCAGAGAGAGTGGGAGAGGGTGGGAAGAGAGTGGGAAACAGAGAGCGAGGGGGACAGAGAGAGGGGGGGACAGAGAGAGGGGGGACACAGAGAGGGGGGTACACAGAGAGGGGGGACACAGAGAGGGGGGACACAGAGAGGGGGGTACACAGAGAGGGGGGACACAGAGGGGGGGACACAGAGAGGGGGGACACAGAGAGGGGGGTACACAGAGAGGGGGGCACAGAGAGGGGGACACAGAGAGGGGTTACACAGAGAGGGGTACACAGAGAGGGGGTACACAGAGAGGGGGCACACAGAGAGGGGGTTACACAGAGAGGGGGGACACAGAGAGGGGGTACACAGAGAGGGGGTACACAGAGAGGGGGACACAGAGAGGGGGGTACACAGAGAGGGGGTACACAGAGAGGGGTACACAGAGAGGGGGGACACAGAGAGGGGGTACACAGAGAGGGGGACACAGAGAGGGGGGACACAGAGAGGGGGGTACACAGAGAGGGGGTACACAGAGAGGGGGGTACACAGAGAGGGGGTACACAGAGAGGGGTACACAGAGAGGGGGTACACAGAGAGGGGGACACAGAGAGGGGGGTACACAGAGAGGGGGTACACAGAGAGGGGGACACAGAGAGGGGGGTACACAGAGAGGGGGTACACAGAGAGGGGTACACAGAGAGGGGGGACACAGAGAGGGGGTACACAGAGAGGGGGGACACAGAGAGGGGGGACACAGAGAGGGTGTACACAGAGAGGGGGGACACAGAGAGGGGGGTACACAGAGAGGGGGTACACAGAGAGGGGTACACAGAGAGGGGGGACACAGAGAGGGGGTACACAGAGAGAGGGGGTACACAGAGAGGGGTACACAGAGAGGGGGTGACACAGAGAGGGGGTACACAGAGAGGGGGGTACACAGAGAGGGGGTACACAGAGAGTGGGGTACACAGAGACGGGGTACACAGAGAGGGGGTACACAGAGAGGGTTTACACAGCGATGGGGGGTACACAGAGAGTGGGGTACACAGAGAGGGGGTGACACAGAGAGGGGGTACACAGAGAGGGGGGTCACAGAAAGGGGGTACACAGAGAGGGGGGTACACAGAGAGGGGGTACACAGAGAGGGGGTACACAGAGAGGGGGTACACAGAGAGTATGCTGTGTGTAAACCACCCTGGACCCCTCGATTCGATTCCAGTCTCTCCCTCACACCTGGTTATCTCATATGCTGTATGTAAACTACCCTGAACCACTCGATTATATTCTAGTCTCTCCCTCAATCGTGGGTATCTCATTTGCTGTATATAAACCACCCCGAACCCCTCGATTAGATTTTGGTCTCTCCCACACTCATGGGTATCTCATATGCTGCATATAAACCACCCCGAATCCCTCGATTAGATTTCAGTCTCTCCCTCACTCATGGGTATCTCATATGCTGCATATAAACCACCCCGAATCCCTCGATTAGATTTCAGTCTCTCCCTCACTCATGGGTATCTCATATGCTGTATATAAACCACCCTGAGCCCCTTGATGAGATTCCAGTCTCTCCCTCACACCTGGGTATCTCATATGCTGTATACAAACCACCCCGAAAGCCTCGATTACATTTCAGTCTGTCCGTCACTCTTGGGTATCTCATTTGCTGTATATAAACCACTCCGAAACCTTCGAATAGATTACAGTCTCTCCCTCGCTCCTGGTTATCGCATATGCTGTTTATAAACCACCCCGAACCCCTCGATTACATTTCAGTCTTTCCCTCACTCCTCGCAATCATATGCTGTATCTAAACCACCCTGAACCCCTCGATTTGATTCCAGTGTCTGTCCCTCATTCTTGGGTGTCTCATATGCTGTATGTAAACCATAAACCCCTCAATGAGATTGCAGTCTGGAACTCACTCCTGGGGATGTGTTATTGGATCAGTGAAGTGATCCTTGTTGGATGTTGACTGAAGAAAAGGTAAACTAAATGGTCAAATGTTACATTGGGAGCAGGAACACAGAAAGCTGCTGTTTCATTTCAGTTCTGTTACAAATCTCCAAGTTTCAGATTGGGACTGAATTTCTGTCATAATGGGGAAAATCTCAAAAGCTGTTTACTGTCCTGCTTGAATGCATCATCATAAAATGAATTCCCTTGCAAGATAGGAAATGGAGACAGCTTCTGGATGGTGTCTGTATCTGTGTGTGTGTGATTCTGTCTGTCTGTGTATGTCTGTCTGTGTGTGATTCTGTGTGCGTGTTCAATGTTTTATATATTTTCAAACTGCATTGATGTTGCCAGTCTCTCTTGCTTTTCCGTATTTATAAACTCAATGTCATCGTTTTGCTGACATAAAATGGTGGCTGTGGACAAATTTAAAATGTCTGCCTGACTGATGTGTGTCAGGAATACTTTCACCAAGGGAGAGGGGACAATGTGTCAAAAGCCATTTACATTCATTGATCCTAGCAGAGATAGGAAATTGAGACAGCTCTTTGAAGGGGATGAAAATGTAAATCTCAGATACTGTTTCCAGTGAATCCGGAGAGACAATGTGACATTCCTGAAAAGTCTGCCTTACTTTCCAAGCTCCTATTTTATGAGAGAAACATAATATACAAAACCTGAATGAGCTCAGCCACTGAATTGTACATTTGCAGCGTTTGATCAGGCTAGGCTAGGCTAGGCCATAATCCAAATTGAAGGGTTTCTCAAATCCAACACGGACCTTCTGTGGGTTTAAATTGGGAACCCATTGACTAGATTGAAGGCTGTAAATCACTCTGGGCTATCGTTTTTTCTGTACATAACCACACTGAACCCCTCGATTAAATTCCAAGCTGTAACTCACCCTGGGCTATCTGTTACTCTGTATATAAACCACTCTGAACCCATCGATTAGATTCCAGTCTGTCCCTCGCTCTTGGGTATCTCATATGCTGTACATAATCCACCCCGAACCGCTCGGTTAGATTTCAGTCTCTAACTCACTCCTGGGTATCTCATATGCTGTAAAAAAAAACCTCAAACACTCGGTTAGATTAGAGTCTCTCCCTCAATCCTGGGTATCTCATATGCTTTATATAAACCACCCTGTACCCCGCGATTAGATTTCAGTCTCTCCCTCACTCATGGGTATGTCATATGCTGTATATAAACCACCCTGAACCCCTCGATTAGATTTTGGTCTCTCCCTCACTCATGGGTATCTCATATGCTGCATATAAACCACCCTGAATCCCTCGATTAGATTTCAATCTCTCCCTCACTCATGGGTATCTCATATGCTGTATATAAACCACCACGAATCCCTCGATTAGATTTCAATCTCTCCCTCACTTATGGGTATCTCATATCCTGCATATAAACCACCCTGAACCCCTCGATTAGATTCCAGTCTCTCCCTCACACCTGGTTATCTCATATGCTTTATATAAACCACCCTGTACCCCGTGATTAGATTTCAGTCTCTCCCTCACTCATGGGTATCTCATATGCTGAACATAAACCACCCCAAACCCCTCAATTTAATTCCAGTCTGTCCCTCACTCTTGGGTATCTCAAATGCTGTATATAAACCACTCCAAACCCCTAAATTTGATTCCTGTCTCACCGTCGTTCCTGGTTATCTCATATGCTGTACATAAACCACCCTGAACCCCTCGATTAGATTCCAGTCTATCCCTCACACCTGGTTTTCTCATATGCTTTATATAAACCACCCTGTACCCCGCGATTAGATTTCAGTCTCTCCCTCACTCATGGGTATCTCATATGCTGTATATAAACCACCCCGAATCCCTCGATTAGATTTCAGTCTCTCCCTCACTCATGGGTATCTCATATGCTGCATATAAACCACCCTGAAACCCTCGATTAGATTCCAGTCTCTCCCTCACACCTGGTTATCTCATATGCATTATATAAACCACCCTGTACCCCGTGATTAGATTTCAGTCTCTCCCTCACTCATGGGTATCTCATATGCTGTATATAAACCACCCCAAACCCCTCAATTTAATTCCAGTCTTTCCCTCACTCTTGGGTATCTCAAATGCTGTACATAAACCACCCCGAACCCCTATATTTGATTCCTGTCTCACCATCTTTCCTGGTTATCTCATATGCTGTACGTAAACTTCCCTGAACCCCTTTATTTAATTCCAGTCTGTCCCTCACTCTTGGGTATCTCATATGCTGTTTGTAAACCACTCATAACCCCTCGATTAGATTCCAGTCTGTCCCTCACTCTTGACTACCTCATATGCTGTATATAAACCACTTCGAACCCCTCGATTAGATTCCAATCTGTCCCTCACTCTTGGGCATTTCGTTTGCTGTATATAAACCACCCCGAACCCCTCAATTAGATTTCCGTCTCTCCCTCATTCCTGGGTATCTCATATGCTGTATATAAACCACCTCGAACCCCTCGATTAGATTCCAGTCTCTCCCTCACTCCAGGGTATCTCATATGCTGTATGTAAACCACCCTGAACCCCTCAATTAGATTTCAGTCACTCACCTACCTGGATATCTCGTACACTGGAAATAAACCACCCTGAAAGCCTGGATTTGATTCCTGTCTCACCGTCACACCTGGTTATCTCATATACTGTATATAAACCACCCCGAACCCCTCGATTAGATTTCAGTCACTCCCTCACTCCTGGATATCTGATACACTGTATATAAACCACCCTAAACCCCTCGATTTGTTTCCTGTCTCACCGTCGCTCCTGGTTATCTCATATGCTGTACATAAACCACCCTGACCCCTCAATTTAATTCCAGACTGTCCCTCACTCCTGGGTATCTCATATGCTGTATATAAACCACTTCGAACCCCTCGATTAGATTCCAGTCTGTCCGTCACTCCTGGGTATCTCGTATGCTGTATATAAACCACTTCGAACCCCACGATTAGATTCCAATCTGTCCCGCACTCTTGGGCATTTCATTTGCTGTATATAAACCACCCCTAACCACTCGATTAGATTTCCGTCTCTCACTCATTCCTGGGTATCTCATATGCTGTATATCAACCACTCCGAAACACTCGATTAGATTTCAATCTATCGCTCACTCCTGGATATCTCATATGCTGTATGTAAACCACCCTGAACCCCTCGATTAGATTTCAGTCTTTCCCTCACTCCTGGGTATCTCATATGCTGTATGTAAACCACCCCAAACCCCTCGGTTAGATTTCAGTCTCTCCCTCACTCATGGGTATCTCATATGCTGTATATAAACCACACTGAACCACTCAATTAGATTCCAGTCTGTACCTCTCTCTTGGGTATCTCATATGCTGTACATAAACCACCCCAACCCCTCGGTTAGATTACAATCTCTCCCACGCTCCTGGTTATCTCATATGCTGGAAATAAACCACCCTGAAACCCACGATTAGATTCCAGTCTCTCCCTCACTCCTGGATATCTCATATGCTGTATATAAACTACCCTGAAACACTCGATTAGATTCCAGTCTCTCCCTCACTCCTGGGTATCTTATATTCTCTATATAAACCACCCTGAACCTCTCGATTAGATTTCAGTCTCTCCCTCACTGATGGGTATCTCATATGATGTATATAAATCACCCCGAGCCCCTCGATTAGATTTCAGTCTCTCCCTCACTCATGGGTATCTCATACGCTGTATATAAACCACCCCGAACCCCTCGATTAGATTTCAGTCTCTCCCTCACTCATGGGTATCTCATATGCTGTATATCAACCACTCCGAAACACTCAATTAGATTTCATTCTATCGCTCACTCCTGGTTATCTCATATGCTGTATATAAACAACCCTAAACCCCTCGATTTAATTCCAGTCTGTCCCTCACTCTTGGATATCTCATATGCTGTATGTAAACCACCCTGAATCCCTCGATTAGAATCCAGTCTGTCCCTCACTCTTGGGTATCTCATATGTTGTATATAAAGCACTCCAAAACCCTCAATTAGATTTCATTCTCTCCCTCACTCCTGGGTATCTCAAATGCTCTAAATGAACCACCCCGAACCCCTCGATTAGATTTCAGTCTCTCCCTCACTCCTGGGTATCTCATATGCAAACCACACTGAACCCCTCGATTAGATTCCAGTGTGTTCCTCACTCTTAGGCATCTCATATGCTGTATATAAACCACCCCGAACCCCTCAATTAGATTTCTGTCTCTCCCTCACTCATGGGTATCTCATATGCTGTATATAAACCACTCCAAACACCTCGATTAGATTTCAGTCTCTCCCTCACTCATGGGTATCTCATATGCTGTATATAAACCACCTTGAATCCCTCGATTAGATTCCAATCTGTCCCTCCCTCTGGACACTCTCTTATGCTGTATATAAACCACCCCGAACCCCGCGATTAGATTTCAGTCTCTCACTCACTCCTGGGTATCCCATATGCTGTATATAAACCACCCTGATCCCCTTGATAAGATTTCAGTCTATCCCTCACTCCAGGGTATTTCATATGCTGTATGTAAACCACCCTGAACCCTCGATTAGATTTCAGTCTCTCCCTCACTCCAGGGTATCTCATATGCTATATGTAAACCACCCTCAACCCCTCGATTAGATTCCAGTCTCTCCCTCCCTCCTGGTTGCCTCATATGCGGTATGTAAACCACCCTGAACTCCTCGATTAGATTTGAGTCTCTCTCTCTCGCTCCTGATTATATCATATGCTGTATGCAAACCACCACGAACCCCTCGATTAGATTCCCGTCTCTCCATCGCTCCTAGATATATCTTATGCTGTATATAAACCACCCGAACCCCTCGATTAGACTTCAGTCTGTCCCTCACTCCTGGGTATCTGATATGCTGTATATAAACCACTCCGAAACCCTCGATTAGATTTCAGTCTCTTGCTAGCTCCTGGCTTTCTCATATGCTCTAAATAAACCACCCTGAACCCCTCGATTAGATTCCAGTCTGTCTCTCACTCTTGGGTATCTCATATGCTCTATATAAACCACCCTGAACCCTCGATTAGATTCCAGTCTGTCCCTCACTCTTGGTATCTGATATGCTGCATGTTATCCACCCCGAACCCCTCAATTAGATTTCAGTCTCTCCCTCACTCCTGGGTATCTCATATGCTGTACATAAACCACCCTGAACCCCTCAATTATATTCCAGTCTGTCCCTCACTCTTCGGTATCTCATATGCTCTATATAAACCACCCTGAACCCTCGATTAGATTCCAGTCTGTCCCTCACTCTTGGGTATCTCATATGCTGTATATAAACCACCCCGAACCCTTCGGTTAGATTACAGTCTCTCCTTCACTCCTGGTTATCTCATATGCTGAAAATAAACCACCCTGAAACCCTCGATTAGATTGCAGTCTGTCCCTCACTCTTGGGTATCTCATATGCTGTATATAAACCACCCCAAACCCCTCGATTAGATTTCAGTCTCTCCCTCACACCTGGTTATCTCATATGCTGTATATAAACCACCCTAAACCCCTCGATTTGTTTCCTGTCTCACCGTCGCTCCTGGTTATCTCATATGCTGTACATAAACCACCCTGACCCCTCAATTTAATTCCAGACTGTCCCTCACTCCTGGGTATCTCATATGCTGTATATAAACCACTTCGAACCCCTCGATTAGATTCCAATCTGTCCCTCACTCTTGGGCATTTCATTTGCTGTATATAAACCACCCCTAACCACTCGATTAGATTTCCGTCTCTCACTCATTCCTGGGTATCGCATATGCTGTATATCAACCACTCCGAAACACTCGATTAGATTTCAATCTATCGCTCACTCCTGGATATCTCAAATGCTGTATGTAAACCACCCTGAACCCCTCGATTAGATTTCAGTCTTTCCCTCACTCCTGGGTATCTCATGTGCTGTATATACACCACCCCAAACCCCTCGGTTAGATTTCAGTCTCTCCCTCACTCATGGGTATCTCATATGCTGTATATAAACCACACTGAACCACTCAATTAGATTCCAGTCTGTACCTCTCTCTTGGGTATCTCATATGCTGTACATAAACCACCCCAACCCCTCGGTTAGATTACAATCTCTCCCACGCTCCTGGTTATCTCATATGCTGTATATAAACCACCCCGAACCCCTCGATTAGATTTCAGTCTCTCCCTCACTCATGGGTATCTCATATGCTGTATATCAACCACTCCGAAACACTCAATTAGATTTCATTCTATCGCTCACTCCTGGTTATCTCATATGCTGTATATAAACAACCCTAAACCCCTCGATTTAATTCCAGTCTGTCCCTCACTCTTGGATATCTCATATGCTGTATGTAAACCACCCTGAATCCCTCGATTAGAATCCAGTCTGTCCCTCACTCTTGGGTATCTCATATGTTGTATATAAAGCACTCCAAAACCCTCAATTAGATTTCATTCTCTCCCTCACTCATGGGTATCTCATATGCTGTATATCAACCACTCCGAAACACTCAATTAGATTTCATTCTATCGCTCACTCCTGGTTATCTCATATGCTGTATATAAACAACCCTAAACCCCTCGATTTAATTCCAGTCTGTCCCTCACTCTTGGATATCTCATATGCTGTATGTAAACCACCCTGAATCCCTCGATTAGAATCCAGTCTGTCCCTCACTCTTGGGTATCTCATATGTTGTATATAAAGCACTCCAAAACCCTCAATTAGATTTCATTCTCTCCCTCACTCCTGGGTATCTCAAATGCTCTAAATGAACCACCCCGAACCCCTCGATTAGATTTCAGTCTCTCCCTCACTCCTGGGTATCTCATATGCAAACCACCCTGAACCCCTCGATTAGATTCCAGTGTGTTCCTCACTCTTAGGCATCTCATATGCTGTATATAAACCACCCCGAACCCCTCAATTAGATTTCTGTCTCTCCCTCACTCATGGGTATCTCATATGCTGTATATAAACCACTCCAATCACCTCGATTAGATTTCAGTCTCTCCCTCACTCATGGGTATCTCATATGCTGTATATAAACCACCTTGAATCCCTCGATTAGATTCCAATCTGTCCCACCCTCTGGACACTCTCTTATGCTGTATATAAACCACCCCGAACCCCGCGATTAGATTTCAGTCTCTCACTCACTCCTGGGTATCCCATATGCTGTATATAAACCACCCTGATCCCCTTGATAAGATTTCAGTCTATCCCTCACTCCAGGGTATTTCATATGCTGTATGTAAACCACCCTGAACCCTCGATTAGATTTCAGTCTCTCCCTCACTCCAGGGTATCTCATATGCTGTATATAAACCACCCCGAACCCCGCGATTAGATTTCAGTCTCTCACTCACTCCTGGGTATCCCATATGCTGTATATAAACCACCCTGATCCCCTTGATAAGATTTCAGTCTATCCCTCACTCCAGGGTATTTCATATGCTGTATGTAAACCACCCTGAACCCTCGATTAGATTTCAGTCTCTCCCTCACTCCAGGGTATCTCATATGCTGTATATAAACCACCCCGAACCCCGCGATTAGATTTCAGTCTCTCACTCACTCCTGGGTATCCCATATGCTGTATATAAACCACCCTGATCCCCTTGATAAGATTTCAGTCTATCCCTCACTCCTGGGTATCTCATATGCTGTATATAAACCACCCTGATCCCCTTGATAAGATTTCAGTCTATCCCTCACTCCAGGGTATTTCATATGCTGTATGTAAACCACCCTCAACCCCTCGATTAGATTCCAGTCTCTCCCTCACTCCTGGGTATCTCATACACCGTTTATAAACCACCACGAACCCCTCGATTAGATTTCAGTCTCTCCCTCACTCCTGGGTATCTCATACACCGTTTATAAACCACCCCGAACCCCGCGATTAGATTTCAGTCTCTCACTCACTCCTGGGTATCCCATATGCTGTATATAAACCACCCTGATCCCCTTGATAAGATTTCAGTCTATCCCTCACTCCAGGGTATTTCATATGCTGTATGTAAACCACCCTGAACCCTCGATTAGATTTCAGTCTCTCCCTCACTCCAGGGTATCTCATATGCTGTATATAAACCACCCCGAACCCCGCGATTAGATTTCAGTCTCTCACTCACTCCTGGGTATCCCATATGCTGTATATAAACCACCCTGATCCCCTTGATAAGATTTCAGTCTATCCCTCACTCCAGGGTATTACATATGCTGTATGTAAACCACCCTGAACCCTCGATTAGATTTCAGTCTCTCCCTCACTCCAGGGTATCTCATATGCTGTATATAAACCACCCCGAACCCCGCGATTAGATTTCAGTCTCTCACTCACTCCTGGGTATCCCATATGCTGTATATAAACCACCCTGATCCCCTTGATAAGATTTCAGTCTATCCCTCACTCCTGGGTATCTCATATGCTGTATATAAACCACCCTGATCCCCTTGATAAGATTTCAGTCTATCCCTCACTCCAGGGTATTTCATATGCTGTATGTAAACCACCCTCAACCCCTCGATTAGATTCCAGTCTCTCCCTCACTCCTGGGTATCTCATACACCGTTTATAAACCACCACGAACCCCTCGATTAGATTTCAGTCTCTCCCTCACTCCTGGGTGTCTCATATGCTGTATATAAACAACCCAAAACCCCTCGATTAGATTTCAGTCTCTCCCTCACTCCTGGTTATCTCATATGCTGTATATAAACCACCCCGAACCGCTAGATTAGATTTCGGTCTCTCCCTCACTCCTGGGTATCTCATATGCTGTATATAAACAACCCAAAACCCCTCGATTAGATTTCAGTCTCTCCCTCACTCCTGGGTATCTCATAAGCTCTAAATAAACCACCCTGAACCCCTCGATTAGTTTCCAGTCTGTCCCTCACTCTTGGGTATCTCATATGCTGTACATAAACCACCCATAGATTCCATGCCTTAACTCACCCTGGGCTATCTGTTATTCTGTATATAAACCACTCTGAACCCCTCAGTTAGATTCAATGACTTAACTCACTCCGGGCTATCTGTTATTGATTTGATTCCACTTCATTTCATGTTAAGCTCAAGTTGCCAACACAATCTCATCTCAATAATGATCAATGTATCACGGGTCCTCCTATCTGCTGGCACTACCATCATGTTGACTTACTGATGTTTACGTACGTGATCAGCTGTAGCATCTGAACAATACTGTTTCAGAATTTCTCATCATTTTACACAGAAACATTCAGCTTTTTATATTCTTATTGCAAATCACCTTCCAGAATATTCTCTTGCATCTGCCAATCTTTTCAATATAATTCACAAAACACTGACAGCAAAGTAGATGACATGATGGGATGTAGCAATCTGTTACACTCAGTACCTTCATGTTGCAAAGTAATAATATCCAGTCAGAAACCTGCCCTGGGTCAGGGACAAAACCTCCCTGGGTCTGGAAGTGGGGATTGGGCAGAGAACGGGGTTTTAGTCTGTCACTGAGTTAGTTTGGAAATCTGTTCTGCACATGGACATTTCTCCACATTATATTCAGTTTCTATGTGTGAGTGTGTGTGTGTGTGTGTGTGTGTGATGGAGAGAGAGAGGGACAGGGAGAGAGAGAGGGACAGGGCGAGAGAGTGAGAGGGACAGGGAGAGAGAGAGGGACAGAGAGAGAGAGGGACAGAGAGAGACAGAGGGTCAGAGAGAGAGAGGGACAGGGAGAGCGAGGGACATGGAGAGAGACAGAGGGACAGGGAGAGAGACAGAGGGACAGGGAGAGAGACAGAGGGACAGGGACAGAGAGAGAGACATGGAGAGAGAGGGACACGGAGAGAGAGGGACAGGGAGAGAGAGGGACACAGAGAGAGAGAGGAACAGGGAGAGAGAGAGGGACAGGGACAGAGAGGGGGACATGGAGAGAGGGGGTACATGGAGAGACAGGGAAGGGAGAGAGATAGGGACAGAGAGAGAGAGATAGAGAGAGTGTGGGACCAAAACAGAGAATACATGTGTGAGAGAGAGAGCGTGTGTGTGTGTGAGAGAGAAAATGGGTGGGGGGAAGACAATGCGGGGGGTATCTCATATGCTGTATATAAACCACCCTGTACCCCGCGATTAGATTTCAGTCTGTCCCTCACTCTTGGGTATCTCATATGCTGTATATAAACCACCCCGAACCCCGCGATTACATTTCAGTCTCTCCCTCACTCATGGGTATCTCATATGCTGCATATAAACCACCCTGAACCCCTGGATTAGATTTCAGTCTCTCCCTCAATCCTGGGTATCTCATATGATGTATATAAACCACCCTGTACCCCGCGATTAGATTTCAGTCTGTCCCTCACTCTTGGGTATCTCATATGCTGTATATAAACCACCCCGAACCCCGCGATTACATTTCAGTCTCTCCCTCACTCATGGGTATCTCATATGCTGCATATAAACCACCCTGAACCCCTGGATTAGATTTCAGTCTCTCCCTCAATCCTGGGTATCTCATATGATGTATATAAACCACCTTGAACCCCGCGATTAGATTTCAGTCTCTCCCTCACTCATGGGTATCTCATATGCTGCATATAAACCACCCTGAACCCCTCGATAAGATTCCAGTCTCTCCCTCACACCTGGTTATCTCATATGCTTTATATAAACCACCCTGTACCCCGTGATTAGATTTCAGTCTCTAACTCACTCCTGGCTATCTGATACACTGTATATAAACCACACTGAACCCCTCGATTTGATTCCTGTCTCACCGTCGCTCCTGGTTATCTCATATGCTGTACATAAACCACCCTGAACACCTCAATTTAATTCCAGTCTGTCCCTCACTCTTGGGTATCTCATTTGCTGTATGTAAAGCACCCATAACCCCTCGAGTAGATTCCAGTCTGTCCCTCACTCCTGGTTATATCATATGCTGTATATAAACCACTTCGAACCCCTCGATTAGATTTGAATCTGTCCCTCACTCTTGGGCATTTCATTTGCTGTATATAAACCACCCCGAACCCCTCGATTAGATTTCCGTCTCTCCCTCATTCCTGCGTATCTCATATGCTGTATATAAACCACCCCGAACCCCTTGATTAGATTTCAATGTCTCACCACTCCTGGCTATCTCATACACTGTATATAAACCACCCTGAACCGCTCGATTTGATTCCTGTCTCACCGTCGCTCCTGGTTATCTCATATGCTGTACTTAAACCACCCTGAACCCCTTAATTTAATTCCAGTCTGTCCCTCACTCTTGGGTATCTCATATGCTGTTTGTAAAGCACCCATAACCCCTCGATTAGATTCCAGTCTGTCCCTCACTCTTGAGTACCTCATATGCTGTATATTAACCACTTCGAACCCCTCGATTAGATTTCAGCCTCTCCCTCACACCGGGGTGTCTGATATGCTGTATGTAAACCACCCTGAACCTCTCGATTCGATTCCAGTCTCTCCCTCACTCCTGGTTATCTCATATGGTGTATATAAATCACCCTGAACCTCTCGATTCGATTCCAGTCTCTCCCTCACTCCTGGTTATCTCAAATGCTGTATGCAAACCATCCCGCACTCCCCGATTAGATTCCAGTCTCTCCCTCACTCCTGGGTATCTCATACACTGTATATAAACCACCCCGAACCGCTCGGTTAGATTTCGGTCTCTCCCTCACTCCTGCGTATCTCATATGCTGTATATAAACAACGCCAAATCCCTCGATTAGATTTCAGTCTCTCCCTCATTCCTGGTTATCTCATATGCTGTATATAAACCACCCCGAACCCCTCGATTAGATTCCAGTCACTCCCTCACTCCTGGATATCTGATACACTGTATATAAACCACCCTAAACCCCTCGATTTGATTCCTGTCTCACCGTCACTCCTGGTTATCTCATATGCTGTACATAAACCACCGTGAACCCCTCAATTTAATTCCAGTCTGTCCCTCACTCCTGGGTATCTCATAGGCTGTATATAAACCACCCCTAAACCCTCGATTAGATTTCCGTCTCTCACTCATTCCTGGGTATCTCATACGCTGTATCTAAACCACCCTGAACCTCTCTATTAGATTCCAGTCTCTCCCTCACTCCTGGTTATCTCATATGGTGTATATAAACCACCCCGCACCTCTCGATTATATTTCAATCTCTCCCTCACTCCTGGTTATCTCATACACTGTATATAAATCACTCTGAACCCCTCGATGTGATTCCAGTCTGTCCCTCATTCTTGGGTATCTCATATGCTGTATGTAAAGCACCCATAATCCCTCGATGAGATTCCAGTCTGTCCCTCACTCTTGAGTACCTCACATGTTGTATATAAACCACCCTGAACCCCTCGATTAGATTCCAGTCTGTCCCTCACTCCTGGTTATCTCATATGCTGTATGTAAACCACCCTGAACCACTCGATTTGATTCCAGTGTCTGTCCCTCACTCTTGGGTGTCTCATATGCTGTATGTAAACCATAAACCCCTCAATTAGATTCCAGTCTGGAACTCACTCCTGGGCATGTGTTATTGGATCAGTGAAGTGATCCTTGTTGGATGTTGACCGAAGAAAAGGTAAACTAAATGGTCAAATGTTACATTGGGAGCAGGAATGCACGTGTGTGAGAGCGAATGAATGTGAGAGAGAATGCGTGTGTGCGAGACAGAGAGAATGCGTGTGTGCGAGAGTGAATGCATGTGTGAGAGAGAGAATGAGTGTGGGAGAGAGAGAGCGAATGCGTGCGTGAGAGAGAGAATCACTCTGCAAGAGAGAATGCATGCGTGAGAGAGAGAATGAGTGTGTGTGAGAGAGAATGAGTGTGAGAGAGAGAATTAGTGTGCAAGAGAATGAATGCGTGCATGAGAGAGAGAATGGGTGTGAGAGAGAGGATTCGTGTTTGAGAGAGAGAGAATGCGTGTGTACGAGAGAGAATGCGTGAGAGAGAGAGAGAATGTGTGTGTGAGAGAGAACATGTGTGTGTGAGAGAGAGAATGTGTGTGTGAGAGAGAATGTGTGTGTGAGAGAGAATGTGTGTGTGAGAGAATGTGTGTGTTAGAGAGAGAATGTGTGTGTGTGAGAGAATGTGTGTATGCGTGAGAGAGAGAGAGAATGTGTGTGTGCGAGAGGGAGAGAGAAAGCGTGTGTACGAGACAGAGAGAGAGAATGCGTGTGTGAGAGAGAACATGTGTGTGTGAGAGAGAACATGTGTGTGTGAGAGAGAATGTGTGTGTGAGAGAGAATGTGTGTGAGAGAATGTGTGTGTTAGAGAGAGAATGTGTGTGAGAGAGAGAATGTGTGTGTGCGTGAGAGAGAATGCGTGAGAGAGAGAGAGAATGCGTGTGTGAGAGAGAACATGTGTGTGTGAGAGAGAGAATGTGTGTGTGAGAGAGAATGTGTGTGTGAGAGAGAATGTGTGTGTGAGAGAATGTGTGTGTTAGAGAGAGAATGTGTGTGTGTGAGAGAATGTGTGTATGCGTGAGAGAGAGAGAGAATGTGTGTGTGCGAGAGGGAGAGAGAAAGCGTGTGTACGAGACAGAGAGAGAGAATGCGTGTGTGAGAGAGAAAATGTGTGTGTGAGAGAGAGAATGTGTGTGTGTGTGAGAGAGAGAATGTGTGTGAGAGAGAGAGAATGTGTGTGTGTGGGAGAGAGAGAATGTGTGTGTGAGAGAGAGAATATGTGTGTGTGTGAGAGAGAATGTGTGTGTGAGAGAATGTGTGTATGCGTGAGAGAGAGAGAGAATGTGTGTGTGCGAGAGGGAGAG